>NW_007578987.1:81580-191002 GCF_000690725.1 Stegastes partitus
CTGGAGAAGTTAATTACAGCTGGACTAACACTTGTGTTCCAAGATTTTACCTAAAGCAGAGACACTACAGGTAAATAACGTTCCTTCCTCATACATATCACCAGAAAACCTGACTGATGACTTATAATTAGACAATTAACTTTTACAATGAATGTTTTGCATTAATACATTTGCTAATGAGTTATTATCTATCTAAATATGAATGTATTTTTAAGAAAAAATCAGAACTATGGAGAGTCAAATGTTTCTACAGATGGGATTTTCCATACTTTTTTTTTTTTTTTTTTTAATCACTCAATAAACAATAAAACACTGTCAACAGCCAAGAAAAAAAAACATCATTAAATTTGACTGAATTAAACTATAAAATTCTATGTGTAAAGGCAAAATAAGTTTGGACTTATGGCTCTTAAGGGGTGAAAAAAAAGATTGAGTCATGAAGAACAATGTACAGAATATATATATATATATATATATATATAGTACATTTTTATGCACTTTTCCTTATAAAAGATGCTTTTTACAGGTAAAATTTCACCATGAAACTTTCCTCTTCTTTGTCTAGAAAAGCAAATCTGGCATTAATCTGTCAGATTAACGTCAAAGACACAAAGTGAGATCAAACACCTAAATGTGTACTACTGATGTTTTCTTTTCATTCGTCTAAAAAAAGAAGATATGGAAGCAAGATAGCCTAAAATCTTAACATGAACTTATGCATATAGTGTCTTGTCTTAGCACCAAGTCAAAACATACCAAAAAATAAAGACCTTTGATAACATTTTGATACCAAAACAGAATTTATTTGCATAATCGAACTAGAATTGAGGAATCTCACTATTCATATCTATTGACATTCAAAGTGAAAAGAGAAAAAAAAAGTAGTGAACAGACACAAGAACAAATCAAAGAAGGTATGGCTTTGGTTAAATAACGCTCTACTAAACTGATCTGTTACATGATATCTTAAATAGAGTGAGAAAAGAATTAAGGCTCTAGAATTCCCTGAACAAGACAAAAGGCCAAACATATCTGCTGCTTATCATGAAGAACCATGTACAGACCCAACCTGGTGGTCTTACAGTAGATACTACTCAGATGCTGAGGGAAATGAGTCATCTTAGTCCTACGATTTATTCTAGCAGACCACCAGGCTCTCTTTTAACAGCCTACGTTAATCAGTGGACTCACAGATTCATGAAAACATAACTGTGGACCTGCTCTCAGTAATTTGCTGTATTTGCCAGTGTTATTAGACATGGAACTGATACAACGGCACAGACAGCCTGTTACATAAGAAATATAAGCAGAAGCTGAAAACAAAGTTGTTAATCCACAGTTGCATAGTTATTGGAATATCACAGGCAAATCGTGTGTACTGTCCGCATTATGTACCTCTTTCAAAATAATACACATTCAACAGCTTCTCAATACAGTAATCTTTGCTATACCTTCCCAGCAGCCCTCTCCTTCCTTCTGTGAACGAGTGGTTATCAAACACGTGTACACGCTAAGCATGCCAGCGCTTTCCTTACACCGTAGCTGCATTGGATATTTACACACACACACACACAAACACACACAAAAACATCTCAGGATGTATTCAGAAACAGTAATGAAAGTAGTGTAAGAGATACACAATTATACTCCCAATGTCTTTGTGCGATTCCACTTCACTGTATGAGACAAGAAACTGCTTTCAGATTGTTTTCTCTTTTTTTTCAGTAAAAAGACAAGGAATGATTTGGCAGAAACAGAAACGTCAAAGTGTGTAGATGAGAGTGAGACTTAAGCAACTGGTGGACGGCTGCATTTTAAATTTCTTCTCAACAATCACTGTAAAATATTGATTCATGTATGGTTTGTCTTTGGCTAAAATAACAACAACAGGTGTTTAGATTCTGACTTACAAAAACTGTGAAACAGATTCAGTTCTGATTCATTTATCAAGAAGAATCTTTGCAATACGGTATCCATACATACAATCTCAATATGCAATTGAGTCACTCTAAAGATCCATTTCACACAAACAAAATACAGTCGTATGAAAAAGTTTGGGCACCCCTGATCATTTTCAAGATTTTCCTTTATAAATCATTGGCTGTTCGGATCAGCAATTTCAGTTAAATATATCACATAGCAGACAAACACAGTGATATTTGAGAAGTCAAATGAAGTTTATAGATTTACATAAAGTGTGCAATAATTACTTTTAAAAACAAGTAGGCAGGTGCATAAATTTGGGAACCCTTGTTGTTTTATTGATTTGAACACCTTTAGCACTAATTATTGGAACACAAAATTTGTTTGGTAAGCTCATTGACCCTTGACCTACATACACAGCCAATCATGAGAAAGAGTATTTAAGGTGGCCAGTTGCAAGTTGTTCTCCTCTTTGCATCTTCTCTGAAGATTGGCAACATGGGAGCCTCAAAACAACTGTCAAATGACCTGAAAACAAAGATTGTTCAACATCATGGTTTAGGGGAAGGATACAACAAGCTAGCTCAGAGATTTCAGCTGTCAGTTTCCACTGTGGGGAACATAGTGAGGAAATAGAAGACCACAGGCACAGTTCTAGTTAAGGCCTGGAGTGGCAGGCCAAGAAAAATCTCAGATAAGCAGAGGTGAAGGATGGTGAGAACAGTCAAACTCAACCCACAGACCAGCTCCAAAGACCTACAACATGATCTTGCTGCAGATGGTTCAACTATTCAGCGCACTTTGCACAAGGAGATGCTGTATGGGAGAGTAATGCGGCAGAAGCCTTTTATGTGCACGTCACAAACAGAGTCGCTTGAGGTATGCTAAAGCACATTTGGACAAGCCAGCTTCATTTTGGAATAAGGTGCTGTGGACTGATGAAACTAAAATTTGAGTTATTTGGACATAACAAGGGGCGGTATGCATGGCGGAAGAAGAACACAGCATTCCAAGACAAACACTTGCTACCCACAGTAAAATTTGGTGGTGGTTCCATCATGTTGTGGGGCTGTGTGGCCAGTGCAGGTACTGGCAATCTTATTAAAGCTGAAGGTCGCATGGATTCCAGTCAGTATCAGCAGATTCTTGCGAACAATGTTCAAGAATCAGTGACAAAGTTGAAGTTGCGCTGGGGTTGGATACTTCAACAAGACAATGACCCTAAACAAGTACAACGTTCTGGAATGGCCATCTCAGTCCCCAGACCTGAATATTATTGAACATCTGTGGTGTGATTTAAAGCGGGCTGTCCATGCTCGGAAACCATCAAACCTGACTGAACTGGAGATGCTTTGTAAAGAAGAATGGTCAAAAATACCTTCAACCAGAATCCAGACCCTCATTGGAAGCTATAGGAAACGTTTAGAGGCTGTTGTTTCTGCAAAAGTAGGATCTACTAAATATTGATGTAATTTTACTCTTGGGGTGCCCAAATCTATGCACCTGCCTACTTTTTTAAAAGTAATTACTGCACACTTTCTGTAAATCCTATAAACTTCATTTCACTTCTCAAATATCACTGTGTTTGTCTGCTATATGATATATTTAACTGAAATTGCTGATCCGAACAACCAATGATTTATAAAGGAAAATCTTGAAAATGATCAGGGGTTCCCAAACAACTTTTTCATACGACTGTATTTGTGAGCCTGTTTTTTTTCAGTCGGGGTTATCCATGGGTGTAGTGCTGTCCAACTTTGTATTTTACTCTAAAAAAAAAATAACAGAAAAAAAATATTTATGCTGTAATGCTAACAACAACAGGTCACCTGTTTCCTGCTGCTGTTCCCTCTGATTTTTCCTTTGTTTTTTTTTAACTGGTTACTAAAAATTACACTCATCCAGTGAGCAACATAGTCCAACACACGGAGTATTTCATGGATTTCAGTGTCAGTAAGAATTCACCACCTTCTAAAAAGAGGAAAACTAAAAAGATTTGAAAAGGCTACATAAAACAGTCACCGCTCTTTGCCTTTGGAAAAATGTCCAAAACATCTCAGGAGACCAAGAAAACATTCTGCGTAACCAGGATGATTTAGAAGAAACATCCCAATGGCATGTTTTCATGTTCTAAAACATTTTCAATGTCGTTTGAATACTGAATACTTCTGCGTCACATTAACTGACCAACTCGAAATCCATAAAAGCTTCAACATTAAGTTCTCCAGTCTAAAAAAATAAAAATATTTGACCAAATTTCGAGATGTGATAAACATTTAGTCTGGGAGAAGGCAGTCTGCTGCTTCAATCACATGCACATACCTGACCCATACAAACATCCAACCTGATCATGAGAAGACAACTTCCTTTGATACAAACAAAATCCATTCTCACGCTACCTGTGCTAAAAATGCTTTATACACGGATCTAAGCCCTGACCTAAACGTTGTACTGGTAAATGTTCTCCCTAACTGAACAGCTTGATGAAGCAGCCGTGGCAGTACGGTTTGTCGTTTTGTTCTTTAAAGGTGCCTTTGTTGAGCTGTTTCAGGCAGAAGGCGCACACAAAATGCTCTGGGTGGAACTTCTTGGACATGGCTGTGATGCAGCGTCCTGTGATGGGCTTCTGGCAGCCGGAGCAGAGCGAGCCGCGGCGCTCGTGGTAGTGCACTTCACAGTAGGGCTGGCCATCGTGCTCAAAGAAACTGCCATTCACAAACGGGGTGAAGCACTCCTGCAGACACAGAAACAGGAAGATGCTCTAACATCCTTATGAGGCACAACAACTATGAAGTGATGGACAGAAAAGCACAATACAAACCCTGCAAACAAAACACTCAGGATGCCAAAGACAGTTCAGTGCTGAGATGTAATTTTCCAGAATGGCTCGGGCACAGCCGCCACATTTCGGTGCAAACATATCAAAGTAATCTTTCCTGCAAAAGGCTTTTCCATCCTTTTCATGAAAACCTTAATTGAAAAAAACAGAGACAGACAATAGATTTGAATCAATTAGGGAATGTATAGTTTTATAATTTGTACTATTAATGCCCTATACAAGTAGCAGTCATGGTTCTAATTCAGAAAAACAACAAAAAAACAAAAAACACAGTACCCTCTGGGCCAAAGAAGGATCCACACTGAGCGCAGAAGAAGTGTTCAGGATGCCATGTCTTATCCAGCGCCGTCACAACTTTCTGAACCGATATGACAACACGTGTTACTGGCTGACTGATCGACAACAGAGACCACACACCGTATGTACAGAGCAGCGACTCACATCCAGTATGGGCCCATTGCAGTAGTAGCATCTTGGAGAGAAAAGATTATGGTAATCTTTCTCACAGTAGGGCTGCCCTTCACGCTCAAAGAAGTTCCTGGAGCCGATCTCCTCTTGACAGTGTGTGCACACAAAGTGTTCAGGGTGCCATGTGCGGCCCATGGCAGTCACCACCTAAACGCACAGGACAGTTCACTGTGCATTTAGTATGCAAATATAAAACATAATTATCGTGTATTTATATTACAAATAGATATATAAGCACCTCACCTGTCCCACAATAGGCTTACAGCAGGCACCGCAAACTCCTTTAGCTACCGTCTGCACCCCCAGTTTGTTGAGGTCAGACTGCAGGCTACCAAGCATGTTGTCCAGCTTGTTGACCTGCGTCGGGGCCCCACCAGGAACACCACCTTTCCCTTGGGCCATAATCTGAAACGGTTCAATATGAGTACATTTATATGTCACCGTGTGCCTGACACACACCGAAATGCACATTTTTAGCTTGAGGTTGCTGTTGCTGAGCTTCAAATTAATTATGATGTGCTTGTTAGACGTGTGAACAACAGAAGGGATAAGATGGGGATTCGTGCCTGCATTGGAGGGAAGATTGGGTCATATTCTGTTTGGCAGCCTACAGACACCAGGACTTTGGGTGGAACTGGTGGAACTGGCTCAACTGGTGGTAGGCGGGTTGGGACAGGAGAAGGAGGCTCAGGTTTGGGGGCAGGAGGTTCATGGATTGGGGCAGGTGCAGGTGAGGCTTTTATAATCTGCGGAGGTGCAGCTGGAACTGGTTCCTGAACGTGGATGGGCTGTGGAGGGGGAGAGGGAGGTGGAGGAGGAGGTGGTGGTATTGGGACAGGGGGATGCTGTACAGGGAGTGGTCGCTTAGGTTCTTCTACCACAGGGGGGCGACGAGGGGTGGGGGGAGAAGGAGATGGGAGCACCTTCCTCACAGGGACAGGCGACTCTGGGGGAATTATGATCTGAAGAGAAGAAGAGAGAAAAACAAGAGAGAAGGGAGGAGACAGACAGGAAAATGTGCAGAAAACTAGAAAAGGTGAATTAACGGGAAAAAGAAAATTTGGGGAAAACTGTTAAGCACACTGAAGCCAACCTTGTCGGCCTCACTGCCGGCCCCTTCAGGACGGAAACGCTGAGGTTTGGACGTGATGACGACACCCTCGGTGAGCCAGTCGTCGGACTGTTTACGCCGGCGCTCTGAGCGGCCGATCCCAAGCTTACCCTGGAGCTCCTCAATGAGACGGTCCTGAGAGTTGCTCTTGTTTACAATAATGGGTCCCATCTTCCTGCGGAGATGACCGTCTCGGTACATGGGGTGCACATTGGGAGTCTCCTTTGTGCGTCTGATCACTGATTTGATCTAAGGGGGAATGGTGACCACCTTATCATGTGTCCACAGTAATCATAAACCAGCTCATGCAGTAAAAGCAGAGCTCTGAGGCAGCAGGCGAGTCACACAAGCCGTGACTTTAAATCATTGACAAGCCAGGGTGCAGTCGTGGTCAGTGGGCTTAGAATAACATGTCATGTACTTGCATGCTTATGTCAGAAGCCACAACAACCTAGCCTCAGTCTTCTCAGGTAACCAGATTCACAATACAGGTCACATTAGAGTCCTTTACACAACTAGTGGTGCCATGCTGAGCACTGCTGCCACCAAACAGCCAGTTAGTGGTAGTAGTTTAGTGCAGCCTCACAGCAAAAACTCTTGATTAATTAGCTTCTATTTTTCCAGCCTCTACTGACCATGTGTTTTCACGCTACAAGTATTTTGTCATCTTCATTTTGCAAAGCTCAAACACAATTTTTCTTTCAGGTTTCTGAATACATATGTAATACTGCACTAGACAGAAAAATTGGAGCACTGAGCCTTCCCTCACAAGATTTAACAGGACAACAGTTTGTAGATGCCCAGATTTTGGATTTTTTTTTTTTTAATCAGTCCATGAATCACGTAGACTATGACTGGTTAAAATGCTAATATAAAATGCTAATACAGCACAAGTTCTTAAAGTCTGCAGTGTTTTATGTGAGCAGTGGTATAAAAGCAAAAGATTTTCAACTCAAAGTAGTAGACAAAGAAAAGCAGGTAATTTTCATTTTAGTAGATGTGAAAAAAGTTGTTTTCCATTTTGCTTGATTGTTGAGTTTTTTTTCACTCAATTGACTGTTTCAGTTCTATTTGACAGATCCAACCAAGACTTTAGAGACAATACTGAATGCTAACAAAACAATCATTGTCTTATTTGTTAGAAAATTATACTAAAGATCCAAATATTAGATAAACATTTAGCATTATGTTTCAGCTTTTCAAAAAAACCCATGAGAAAAACCCTTGAAGCAGAGGCTAGCATGTATAGAAGCATCAGGTCCATAAACAGAGGCAAACCAAAGGTAAAACTGTGGCAAAACAAGCTTGTCTTGTGTTGGGCAACAGCGGATGCATACGTGTCCAGATGCAGAGACTCTGTCTATATTGGGAGACTGAAGCAGGGGCAGGTCCAGGGCAACGTCAGGGGTCCCGGGGCATGAGGACGGGGTCATGGACTCATCCATCCAGCTGGCCTCTGTCAGCGGGGTCATGCTGCCATCTGTGTACAGCCTCTCAGTGTAAGGCGTCATGGTGCCATCCAGTCCATCGTGCAGGGACATGGACAGCTCCTCGTCAGCCCAGTCCAAATCTCCATTCCCATCGGTGCCTCCGTCCACGGAGTCGTCTGTGATGGTGTTGGTGGCGCTGGTGAAAGTGTCTGGCTGCATGCTACTTCTGTCCATGGGCAGGATGAGCTCCTCGTGCACCGCCTGCATTCCACTGCCTAGACACTGTGCCTCCATGTTCAGCTGTGGTTCCTCCATGTGATTTTGTGCAAAACCCATTGCTAGCAGCTTGTCTAGTGCCTCATCCAGGGAAGGCTCCACTACAGGGGGTTGCTGTACAGAAAGGGGACTGGCTCTCTGGATAGCAGGCGCTGCCTCTAACTGTTGTCTGCTGGTGCTAGTGAAGGCCAGTGGAGAGGGGACCATCAATGGAGAGGCTGTAGATGGCGAGGATGTTTTTGAGGAGGCATGTGCAGAAGGTGGAGATATAGAGACAGGGACAGGGATGGGCGAAGGAGCTGAGAGGGGAGGGGTAAGATTTTTTGAAGAAGGTGAAGTGGAGAAATTAAAATCAAAGTCATGAAAACAAGCAGACCCCTTGCTCACAGTCTCAGGAGCACAAGACAGTTTACCAACAGCAGCTGAGGGTGAGACCCGTTCCATAGATGGACTCGGGGACTTGGAGAACTTGTTGTCTAGGACAGTGTTTACTGAGGTCAGTGAGGGGGTGGTGGTATTGGAGGGACTTGAGCTATTTCTCATCAGGTTGGAGTTAGAGCAAGCGGACTGAGTGAGGACTAGCAGAGACCTGGTTTGGGATGACAGCATGGCGGCAGAGACGTCTATGACAGAGTCTATTTCTAGGTCACTGGCTGCAGAAAGTGAGGATGTAGGACTGTGGGGAGGCAGACGGCTCCGATGGGGCATCAACATGCCGCCATCACCTCCATCCTCGTCTATGTGCAGCTCTAAACCAGCAGGTAAAGAGAAGAGAGGAGAGGCACAGGCAGACGGGTGGGACAGAGTAAGGGAAGGAGAAGCCACTGGGGTAACGGAGGAAGAGACTGGAGGATGGTGAGAGATGAAGGGTGCTCCTGCTGGGTCTAGCAGAGAGCCCAAAGAACTGGGCTAGAGAACAGAGAAGCATCAGTGAGATAAGAGGAAGAGGACAGAAATAATCAGGAATATGACAGGAGAAGCAGTTCAGTTGATTAAGTGCAGCTTTTCCAGTGTTCACTTATGCTACTTTGTACCTTGAAGTCAGACAAAGAGGCCATTAGCTCATCAAGCTCTCTTGTGGCACAGGAAGCTGACATTCTAGCTTGTTGTTGAGATGACGTATCCAAATCACTGTGGCGACTGGAAGGGCTGGAAAAGACATATTATAATGTGATTTTTAATTACATGCTAACACTGAAACATTATCAAGGGTGAATCTCAAAACAACTACTGTGCAAGTTCTCACAAAAACCTTTTTCTGGCTTCTCGACTCTAACACAACAAGCTGATTTTAAAGAAGCAACAGGTGTTGTATTACCTCACATCTATTAAAATGTACAAACAGATGCTCTACAGAGACAGCAGCTGTCAGCATGCTTGCATAAAACAAGCAAGCTACCATTTATTGCGGCTGTAAACCTATTTAAATGGCCTTTTTTACTGCATGGGTAGAATTGAGAGTATGTCTGATAAGAAGTTAAAACTGCTACCACCAAGCTGTTCTTTGCTGTTTTCTTCTGCCTTTCAGAACAACCTAAAAGATGCAAGCAATAGCCCAACATCATTGAACAGCCACTGTAAGCCCATAGTTTTGCTGCTCCAAAGATGGGAAGCACTGTTCAACCTTATTCTAAAACAGAGATTCATAACCGTCAACTTAGGGTATCTGTTTAAACAGAGCACTGATCCAATATTCATGGTCTCTTTTTAAAACAGACGGTGCACCTCAACCATTTCTGTAAGGACACATAGGGTCATGATTTGCTACACTTAATCGATGCATATTACTGTAAGCAGGCTGACGTTCACACCCCTTTCTCCCTTGACTGGCCAGATCTGCTACATGACAAGTGGTGAGAAAGGGAGTTTGGTTAAAACTCTTCTCTCAAGCCGTGTTTCTTATTTTTCACACCTCTTCTTCCAATTTTGTGTGGCTAAGTGAGTCCATCACAGTGAATGTGCCCTGATCCCCAAATCGGAACCCATTTGAATTATAACTTGTGGCAGATATAGTTGTTCCATGCAAAAGCTCAATTGCCTGGTTAGGAATTCTTAAAATGACATTTATGCTTCCCCATCCACTGAAAAATGTTAAATTAATGAACAGTCAAACATCTGTCCTTTAGCAAGTGTATATACTGGCTTCCACATCACACTGATGTGAGCAGGCTATTGGCTGAGGACTGCCTACCAGGTTAGATGGGACGTCAGAAATCCTGCTCATGGGTGCACACCTTAACCCTCGTAAACATAGGCAGTTTCTGGGCCTTTTCACAGCCTAAACTTCAACCGATTCTTTCTGTTTTTACAGTTTCAGGCTCTGATAAATGGAGTACTTTTGGCAATTTTGTAAAGAGAACACATTTTAAACCCACTGGCAGCTTTGGGGTTCAGAGGGTTAAATTCAGATTTTAGCCAAGTTCAGAAACACTCTCCACTTTAAACTGAAGAATCTGTCTTCCGGTGTCAAACTCTGAACATATATGGTCCGGCACATTGAAAGTCAAACACAGAAGACAATGACAAACACATATTTTTGATTGGATAGGAAATTATGGACCATGGAACCCGTCATTAATAAATAAATGCTTAGTTAGACACCAGTAACAATGAGGAGACCCTGTTTACCTGGGTGATGGCACCGAACCCTCCAACTCGTCCAGCAGACTCTCTACAGTGGGTCGAGCCTCCTCCAACCTTGTTCCATTCCTCTTAGGTTTCTCCTGAGGGGGAGGGCTTACTAGGATGTCAGGGGCGCTGCCGTTCTCATAGTGGGTGATGCTGCAGGATGGTAAGGGTGGAGCTGCCTCCTCTGTGGACACATAATAGTTTAACTTATATGGCTCAACACAAACACAGCTGATACAGATGAAGGCTGGGTGTTTACCTGTAGTGGGGAATGAAGGGGAGCTCTGCTGTACTGCATTAAGTTCCAGCAGAAGTCTGTCGAGCTCTGAGAGGTTACTGCCCAGGGCAGATGTCATGGCTGCCGTTGACGAGTCTGATGTCTTCTGTTTGTTTGGAAAACTAAAGAGGAGACAGGAAGAAACAACTGTCTATAGCAGCTACAGGTACAAAGAGTGCCAGAGGAGGAGGTCAGCTTTACACAAACAACATTTAAAATGTGTGGAGGATACCTGTAGACGTGGTCCTCTTCAATGTGAGACAATGGAGAACTGCTATCGTCCCTGGACCATGAGCTCTTCTGGGCTGAACCTAATGACTGCAGAGCATACATCATATTTTGAAATTAATCAGAATTCTTCTTTGATGTCTGAGGCTGTGACCAGTTACAAAAGAAAAAGTATTACATGCACACAGACATACAGGATATGACAAGAGACTGACCTGCTGTGAGGAGTGGTGGGAGTCTGGCTGATCTATCAGAGACCCGTTCAGAGCCTCGGCTGAGGGTGGAGGAGGAACTGGAGGGGGAACTGACACATCTTGGTAGGAGTGTCCTCCCGTGGGGATGGAGTAAGTGGTCTCCTCAGGCAAGAACACAGGTCGTTTTGAGATGTGAGATGTAGTAGATTCCAGGTCCGCCAGCAACGCGTCTGAAAGATATGATATATTGTTGTTGCAATGTGCACTTATAACTACAAAAATACAAAAAATAAATATCATATAAATACGTGCATTTAAACAAAAATCACAATCAAAACACTCTTATTTCCTTGTTTCATTGAAACAAATATAACATAGCCAACTTCCTGAATGGTCTCTGAAAGATGTTTCAGTCCTCAGAGGTGGTTGTGCTGGAAACCAATGAAGTCTTAGACAGGATTGTTGCTGTGAGGTGCCTACCTACTGTGGTGCCTACCTACTGTGGTGTCAGGCTGTAAACAGACAACGGCAGTGAGTCTGAGTCTCTCATTCCAAACTGTCAGCAAACAAAAAGCTTTCTCCTTGGTGCAGATCATGCAAGAGTAACATCAGAGCATGTGACCACCGCAGCACAGTACATCCCTGAGCCCACCTTCATAGCTAAATTCATCAGGTCTTTATAAAATATCCCCCTGAAATCCCCAACATACTTTTTCCACTGTCCACACTAAAAATACAACCCTGCAGTCAATGAGAGCTACTTGTCTACGTGCTTGATCTTTTCATTCAATTGATGTTGATGTCAACCTAACAAGGCAGACTGATAAAACAAAGAAGCAGACAGACAGAAAGTGTTTTTGAATCCCGTCCAGGGTTGAGGGGGTACAGTGTTGGCCTGCTGAGTGTTCGGTGGAACGCAGGAACAAAATAGACTCTTACATCACACAATCCATCCCTCCTCAGCTTGTCCAGAATAGACCCCAATCACCGGCTGCATACTGTTACACTCCAGAGGCTTGGACATGTTACAGTCCGTCTCAAAACAATCACTGCACATTTAAGCTCATTGTGCCAGAAAAGCAGGATGGAAAACTGTCCAAATATCCAAAAATAGAAGACATCAAAGCTGACTGATGCCACTTCCATGGTATAATCTTGATTTGGAATCTGTTCATGGATAAAAACTTTTATTTTCCATCCTTCCTGGGGCCCATTTCCAAAAACAAGCTCAGTGTGAATATGTATTTACATAATTGAAAATGTAATTCTAATGCCTTGAAAGAGTTAACCATTTGGTGTCATCTAAATGACTCTACTTCTTTAAAAACTCCACTGATTTAAAAAAGGTTCAACAAAGTGAATATTTATTATAAATTTAAATATGTTACACACACAGTATATATAGACAAGTATAGACACAGAACATCTGGGAAATTAAATCAGGCCTGGAATAGAAGATACTATATACTTTTTTGTGTCACAACCAAATAATCTAACAACAAAACCTTTTAAATACAATCTTATAGTTGCACAAACAAAATGGCTGGCGTCACAGAAACCCGGCAATACAAAGATTCAGCTTTTAAATTCTTAGAAAGTCTAGTATCTGTACTTACATTTTTTCCCACTGGTGTATCTGTAATATCCTATTACATGTGTGTGAAGCAGACAGCAGTACAGACAAAGATAGTGTGAGCAACAAGGAGTGATAACACGCTGCCGGTCTACTGGGAGAGTAGGGGGAGTGGTCTCAGGGCCAAAATTGGGTGACTGTATCCTTTCAGTGCCCCTTTATCTTAAAAACAAACACCCAACATTTACCTAATCCATGCACTCTCACCCTAAAATATACATTATTGAATAAAAATGTCCAAAAGGACTGTAACGTCACACATGAAACTGCTGTGTTAAATCTAAAACAAAAAGACAAACGTTTCAATGTTCAACTCAGACCAACTAGCACAATCAGACAAACTGAAGTCTCTCATACGTCTTGACACCTTAACTTTCACTATATTCAGCCTCACTTCACTCTTCATCACCATCTTTAGTCCAGAGGGAGATCCTGCTCAGAAGCCAAATGTTTAAGTCATGAAGTTTGACATAAACCACATGGGAGCACAAACCTATTTAAAGCAGTAAGCTCAGTGAGTAGGCCATGTCTGCGCAAATGTGCTGAAATATCATGACCAGCTCAAAATAATCTGCACCTGGTGCTGACATGCTAAACAAGGTCTTACTGAAGTTGACTTTGTCACTCATAAAACAAAGGCTCCTGATAGAAAAATACCACAACTGGTTTTGGAACAAAGGTGAGTCATATAAAATACAGTGATGGGGATTCACTTGCACATTCATATTTCTCCTGTGAAACTTCTTTTGAATTAAAAAATAAATAGCCTAACACCAACTAATTATGGTAATGTATTCCTAGAAAGTTGTTCGTAGCCTGGACAGAGGGGACAGCAGTGCTGCCTGAGGCCCTCCAAAGAAGACCGAGCCAAGTTTTTTAAACTCTTTCTCTAATGGTGTCTCTGTGCTCATTATGCCCCCTCCCACCTGCTGATACTACACATCTGTGACTCATGCACAGGCCCATGAACTCCAGAATAGATCTCCACAGGGGACATCCATCACCGTTAGATGAATTGCTTTAACCAAACAATGGTGGCTGAAACTTTGCGCCTGTATTTAATACACAGTGTGACTACGGCAAGTTTTTGTTTGTAGAAAAACTAATCAGTTCCAGTGAAAATTGGTATAGTCGACATGTTGCTTTCAGACAGGGCTGGACAATTTGTGAAAAATATCTTCTTGTGATTATCCTGACCGATATTTTGGTTTGAGTCAAGCTTCATCTTTACAGATGTAAAATATGTGAGCATTACCACATGAAACCATCAAAAGCGTGACTGTCACACAATGAGAACAACATGAATTTGTAAAAGCAGTAGCAAGACATTTTAAACCTTGATCAGACAAAACTGACAAGGTGTGGCTTTTAAATAACAAAACTGAATGCAGTTGAACCGCAGCCTGAACCACCTGGTATACATTGTTCAGAGGACAAGCATAAACAACTCCTGAAAGTTTAAATCTCCTTTAAAAAAAAAAGTACATTTTATTTACAGCATTACTCTCATTACTTGATACACCCTGTATGCCCTAAATTGCTGTGTTCACAATTTGGTATGCATTGTTTCAAATTCATTTGAAGTTGATTAATAATTCAGCCCTACTTTCAGCTATCCATTTACAGTACATCTAGATTGAATCTGGTTTAGGAGTTGTTCTACACATAGAGGTTTTACAGAAGATATACAGTTGAAACCAGACGTTTACATACACTGTATTAAGAGACATAAAACCTTTTTTTTTTCCCACTGTCTGACATTAAATCAAACAAAACTCTTCCTGTTGTAGGTCAGTGAGGAGTACCAAAATTATTTCTATTTGCTAAATGCCAGAATATTGACAGAGAGAATTTTTAAGAGAATTTTTAAGAGAATTTTTTTACTACTTTCTTCAAAGTCAGAAGTTTACATACAGTAGGATGACTATGCCTTCAAAATATTTGAGAAAGCCCAGATGATGATGTCATGGCTTTGGAAGCTTTTGTTAGATTAATTGACAAAATTTGAGTCATAACTGTAAATATTGTGTATTTTAAGGCACACCTCAAACACACTGCTTCCTTTTGTGACAAAATGGAAAAATCAAAAGAAATCAGCCAAGACATCAGGAAGAAAATTGTGGACCTCCACAAGTCCAGTCCATCCTTGGGTACAATTTCCAGATGCCTGAAGGTTCCACGTTTATCTGTTCAAAAAATTATACACAAGTATAAACACCATGGAAATGTCCAGCCATCATATCGCTCAGGAAGGAGACGGGTTCTGTGTCCCAGAGATGAACGTGTTTTGGTGCGAAATGTGCGTATCAAAACAAAAACAAAAGCAAAAGCCCTTGTGAAGATGCTGCTGAAGCTGGGAAGAGAGTGTCATTATCCACAGTGAAATGAGAGGGGGAGGCTTGCAAGCCTAAGAGCACCATCCCAACTGTGAAGTACGGTGGTGGCAGCATCATGTTGTGGGTGTGCTTTGATAGATGGATAATGCTTTACTGATCCCCATAGGGGAAATTTGTGAGGGACTGTTGCACTTCACAAAATAGATGGTATCATGAGGAAAGAACATTATGTGAAATATTGAAGCAACATCTCAAGACATCAGTCAGGAAGTTACAGCTTGAGCACAAATGGGTCTTACAAATAGACAATGACCCTAAGAATACCACCAAATTAGTTACAAAAAGGCTTAAGGACAACAAAGTTAATGTTTTGTAGTGGCCATCACAAAGCCCTGATCTGTTTTCTGTTGAAAATTTGTGTGCAGAGCTGAAAAGACACGTGGAACAAGGCAGTCAACAAACCTGACTCAGTTACACCAGTTCTGTCAGGAGGAATGGGCCAAAGTTCCATCAAACTACTGTCAGAAGCTTGTGGAAGGAAACCCAAAACATTTGACCCAAGTCATACAGTTTAAAGGCAATGCTACCAAATACTAAGGAACTGTATGTAAACTTCTCTCTCCCATTATTCTGGTGTTTAGCAAATAGAAATAATTTTGGTAATCCTAACAGACCAAAAACAGGGAAAATTTAGTCACATTTATAGTCAGACAGTGAGAAAAAAAAGGTTCTGTGTCTTTTTATACAGTGTATGTAAATGTCTGGTTTCAACTGTAAATTTACAAAAAATCTAATACACAATTATATAATTATTCCATTAGTCAATGGGCAGAAAAAAAAGCATTTTTTTTTTATTTGTTATTGCACTATAGCAGAACTGTGTTCAAGGGAAATTTCACTTGAGGACAATACAAGCTTGTCTTGTCAGTATTTTTATCCCTGACTAGTTAATGAAGTAATTTTGCAATCAAAAATAACTAACATTCTTTAGTTGTAGCGAGAGGATTTGCTTTTTTTTTTTTTCCTGTGACAGAAACCTCAATATTCTGGGTTTCACACTCTTAACAGGACAAAACAAAAGATTTCAAGGAGTCACAATGGGAAAATGAAATGGCCTTAGGAAATCGAAATTTAAGTTTTTGGGGTTTTTTTTGAAACTATATTTTAAATTAAAAACGAGAGAAAAGCAGTAGATTATCCAATAAGATGTAGCCCATGTATGGACTGCACAATAATCATAGTGGGAGACAGTCCAGGATGAATTCAAGTTCACCTATACCACAATAAATAAAGACTAACACAGGGCAATAGGACAGACCTATAACAGGTCATACCTGTTTAAAAATAACTCCTAAATCTGAAAGTTCCAGCTCACATCCTTTTGTGGCTTTTCACTAAGCAGCCTGCCTTCCACACACGCACCATTCTCCTCATCTCTTTGATATATTTTACTACAGGTCATAAAAGGATAAAGAATGAAGATGCCACTGACACTTTCTCGCTCCTCTCATTTCCCTGAGGAGGGCAGCATTGTGTCTTGCATGAGGACCGACAACAAGCCTTCGTCACTCTCAGACAAGTTTGGTCCACAAAGAGTTAGAAGCATTAAGAATGCAAACATGCACTGTAAGCCAAGTAACAGGCTAATCTTTTCCATTCCAAACAGGGGGTAGGAGCCACAATGGACAAAGTCCAATTCTGCTCTAACAGCATCCTGACTCAATAGCCCATTGTGCAAGGTCTGGAGGAATAAAGCTGTCATCTAAAAGGATATGACTGGGACTAATAATTCAAGATGAATCCATCAGACCTCAGTTAAACAATATACTTAACTACACAGACAGAAGCTCTGTCAGGGGATCCAACTGTGGTCACACTGTGGTAACTAATCTTCATTATGCTCAACAAACAACTGTGAAGTCATGTGGATACTGTACACATTCTTGTGGCAGTGGGTACAAGCACAGTCTTGACTGTGCACCCCTATACACCCACCCACGCTCTGCCACGGTCCTGCAGTGTTTATCAGATGGGAGCGAAGGTACATGGGGAATTCCGCACATTCCTCTGTCCACTTTGCAGAAAGCAAGCAATCAGGCCGCGACACAGGGTAGGTTGCTCAGGAACAGGAGCACATAGTTCCCTAATCTAGTGAAACGTCAATGAAAATCAAACCTGACTTGATTTTCCTGACTGACTACAATATACTCTAGCAAAACATTTCTCCAGAACTGCAGGATTCAAGGTAGGTGAAGAAGAATGTGCTTGAATACAAAAAACCATCTGTCAGTCCAGAAAATAAAAATAATGTGTTGACAATTACAGGACGCATTCCACTAACTGCAGCATGCTTTGAATTCCAGGATAAGGGAGATGTCAATGTTTTACTGCCTATTTCCCACAGAGTGTGGAGTACAGTGCAGGCAGGCTGGCAACGAGGGAGGGAGGGAGGAAACCGGGGCTGTCTAATCTTTTCTATTAACATGTGGGTAACGGTGATGGGCCACAAGGGTCCACAGCTCACCTGTTTATAGCCAGGGAGCAAAAGAGCAGAACTGGCCACAGTCCCACACCGAAACCCTACCCCATCAGGCCAACCCAACATGATATTTATATCAAACAAGACAGGCAGGGGCCAGGGAGAGGGGGTGGAGGGTGAGATGCCACTGAGACAGACAGGGAAGGCTGTGTAGAAACCAGGGACAGAGAAATGAGAGAAAATGGACCAACAGCAAACAGATTAAATGATGGGGGGGGGATCTAATAATTGTCAGGGCTTACAGCTTATAGATACCCTCCCAGTCTCTACAGCTGAACAGACAACCCCATGCAGACAAAGGATGAATGAATGTAATAGCACACTATCAGAAAGACAGAAGCATCTCAGGGTGATTACTACCTAAAAATACCCTTCCAAGCAGCCCCATATCCGAAAGATGACACTCCCCTTGAGAGAACGCTGGACCAAAATAAAAGTACTTCCCCACAGACCAGTAAATCAGACGACAAGGGAAAGTCTAAAGACTGATGTAACACCCAGTCACTGAGGACACATTCATAGTCATGCATGTATGAAAAGCGTATGTCAGTGAGGAGCCTTTTGTGCTGTAGGAGAGTGTAATTGGGAAGGATGAGAAAGACCCTCAAAGACCCCTCTTGTGCTTAAACACTGACTGAAAGCAACCAGCCGTGCTCCAGACTGACAGCAACACTAAAGAAGTGCAGACAGCGATCAGTGACATCTTGATCAATTTAGGATTTAGTGGGTGAAGCTTGTCTATATCACTCAAGCTGGCTTCTAACTAATAGGGCTGAGCAATATGTTATGTTTTTGGTACTTCTGCTGATACTAGTTTACTGTAAATAGCCAACCTTCCTAACTATAAGATCTAAACAAAGCAGCTATACAAGAATGTTGTTTAAATCTACAACATTTTTCTTTAAATACTGATTAGAAAAGAAGTAGTTTGAGCTGCAACCATAAACCTTTCTAAAGACTTTTTTTTTTTTAGTAGTTGGGTTGCTGATTGTTTTTTTTTTCCTGTTAATCAACTGTTTCAGGTCTAATACAATCTAAAATTGCAAAATTGTGGTTCAATTCAAAGTGTCTGATCAAAGGGTAAAGCAAAGAGGGGTTCAAATCCAAACAATCACTCATTTTTTCAGTGCCAATACAGTAAAACAGTCTGATAACCAGTCAAAGTGTGAAAAAACATAAGGTCGACACATCAGCGCTATATTGTTCAATACTTCTTGTGCGGGGATCACAAGTTAAAATTGTTACAATTGTTTAAAAATCATATGAATATAGGTCTGCAGTGTAATGACAGGGTTACAGTGTTTTAATATGGTGCATATACTAACTATAAATGTCTATGTAGAATTCATTTAGGCTGATAAGGCTAGCAGGTATGGTGCATTGTGGCTGAATTATAAAATCTAAAGATAAAGGGCAGATTTCTCCACCCCACCTCCCTGCTCTGCTCACAGACACAAAGTTCCCCTCTCTAGTGACCACTGACAGCCTCTGAATATCCCCTGGGGTGTCCCCAGCTTGAGTAACGTCAGAAAAATCCAGCAGGGATTCAGATTCCTACTGCATTACCCAGACCTGTTAGGAAGATAATCAACACTATTCTCTGAGCCAAGATACAAGACCAGGGAACTGGAAAGGCGTGGAAACAGCATTGCAGAAAGGAAGAGACTGAAGTGTGCTTCAAGTGAAACAACAGTATGGTACAACAGCACTGAATAGTAGAAACGCTGTTCTAGCACCAGGATCACAGATTGAAGGCTTACAGCTGCCCCCGCTACCAGTGTTTGCTGGCCTCCAGCACTGACTGCTCATTGTTTTTCTCCTCTGTTTCCTGAGGATGTGGGGCAGGCTGTGTTGCCTAAGCGATGAGGTCAGCCATGTAGCTCTCTCTTCCCCAGACCCAGAACAGGATGGGTGTGGAACTCAGGGAACAAGACTGATTTACAGTCAGGAGCTTCCCTCTAGCCTAGCAGGCGAGCCCGCTGGTTAGGGGTGGTATGTACTAACCCTGCAGCTCTCAAAGGGTGATGATAGCTGGTCTGGTAACACTAACTCTGTCCGGCCGACACACTGGGACACAGAAACCACTAAAGCCCTTCTAAGATTTTTTGGTATGCTGTGCAAACGCTGTAAACATTTAAGACTATGCTGCTTACACCTCAGCCAACTCTTATTACTGTCTTGAGAGTAAGACCCGCCTCTGCAAGGTGATCAGCTGATACTTAACCTCACAGGACTTCAGTGTGTGTTTAGAAAGTGTTACTGTGTGCTTTATCACACACATCCACCATAAAGACATACATGGGCCTCAGTATGTCTGCAAAATGAAGCTGAGTGGCTCCATGAGTGGTTTAAAGCCTGTCTGCATTTAAACAATAAACAGCACCTGTTCTCTGCCGTGCTTCTTCTCAGATGAATGATGTTTATCTGTAGGCAACTGCACACTATTCTTTCTTTATTCTATTTTCTGATTAATGTTTTACCTGCTCAGCTGAAGGATTAGGAAAAACAAAAGATTAAAGCAGCTTTTTGACTGTCGAGGTCTTGCTGTCACATGTCTATTCAGATATTTATCTCTGCGTACAAGTCTGACAAGCTACAGACCTCAAAGTTACAGGAAAACAACAGAGGTGGGACATGTATACATGTGTACAGTGTTGTACGATGAAAACTCTTGATTCAACAGTGTTCAAATAATGCAAAGGTGTTCGAGCACTTTTCTGTCACTACACTGGACTGTTTTTATGTTGCAATATATTTCTTTCGATTTAAATTGTGTAGGTTTCTGAAAAAAAACACTCTAAAACACATTATTTACATGAATTAACACATAAAGGTGGCCCCTATTGACCCTGGGATCCCAAATTTAGTTTGGCTGTAGTTTGATTAAATGTCTCATTATTCGAGCTAGACAATGACACTAGTATGAACTGCAGACATAGATTGGTGAATCCTTTGTGGCATCCCCCTCAGGTTTCTTGAACAGTGGTTTTGAAGCTCAGTGTGGAGGCACCAGCCATCGCCACCTTGGCAGTGTCTGACTCTGACTTACTAACCTAGAATCACCCACCCATCAGTCAGAGCAGCCATCCTCCGAATCAAGGTTTTTCTGGCTTAAAATGGGCGTTTGGCAGGTGTCTACACATCACAGTAAGCATAATTGGTCCTCCGTGCATTAAAAACCTATCATGCATGACTTTAAGCTGTGGTACAACTTAAATGTTATACAAAAAGCACATCTTGTCAACTCTATTGTTGTAAAGTTTGGCATATTAACATGGGAACTGCCTCGCTTTTGAAGTCTGCCTGAAGGGCCACTCTAAGAACTACAGTCTGCACTTGATTTTTCAGCTCCAGGTGGCTGCTTGGCATCAACTGAAATCTTTAAGGGACAACCTACATTTTGCAATAGAAAGGACTGGTTTAATTCCTCTGTCTTTCAAAATGTACTTGGCTAAAATGAAGAGGCTTTACATGTTTAGAATTTCAGTTCATATTGTGCTTTAACAGTACATATTACTTGACAAATACAGAATACATCAATGAGTCCTCTGGGGAAGTTACCCACTTTGTCCAGTCAGTAATCTTTGAATTTGATTACACTGCAATAAAAACAACCAATTTTGGGAATTAACTAACAAAAGAAGAGTTTATTATTCTTTAGTGGTATTTTCACTTTGGTCATGGCCCTCCAGTGCCATGTAAGTCTATATTAATCCAGTATGTTCAGTGTTAACCTGCACACATGGAACAGGGTGTCTCCAGCAAAGTGAGTGAGGTCAGTGTGTCTGAATCTCACACAACCCTGAGGAATTGACAGAGAGCTGAATGGTGGCTTCATACCCCACGTGACTCGTCCCCTTGGCCACATCAGTAATGACAGTGAGGCTATAGGCCTGGCAACCACCTGGCTTGGATTGTGAAAAAACTGATCAGAGAAATCCTCTGGAAAAATGTGACTCAGACGAACAGACTGCAGGAGTGCTCTCACTCTGCTGAGGGGATTCCCTTCCTCAAGTGGTAAGCAACAAGAGCAGATCAATAGACAAACAGAGTTAAAGAAGAGGGAAAAGACTAGAGTCTGGTCAGGTTTCCAAACATCTCAATGTAGACCTGTCAGTAACCAGTGAGCCTCAACACCAGGACCTGCAGGGGTTTGTTAGCTGGGGTTCACTGGAAGTACAGTAAACCTCAGTCATAAAGTATTTACAAATATTTAACATGATTTGTTTCTGCATATTTAGAAAGAACGTGGGAGTGGACCGACATATGATGTGGATAAAAATGTTTAGATTGCTACAGTAGGACAGATGAAAGCCATTTAACTTAACAGTTCTGTGATTATCACGCTACCAGACCTCAAAGCTCAAAGTTTTTAACAATCTCCAAGTGTGTGCAATTACCAAAGGACCCAAGTTTCAGGGAGACAGGCTGAAACCGGCAGCCCTCCCTCTGGTGGCAGCACACACGGAGTTGAGAGTAGTGGCAGGAGGTGAGTCATGACCCTGAGAGTATTTGGCCTTGGACCCTGACACAGAGTGATGTTCGAAATTCCTCAGCAGCCTCGCCCCCTCCTTCAGCCCGCTGTTCACACTGCTTCAGTGAGCCTGCAGGCTCCCTCTCAACCAACAATCAGTCCTTTCAGTGGCCTATGGCAGCAAGAGCATCTAACGAACCCTGGAGGTATTCTCACAGCAGGCCAAACACAAAATGTGGCCCGTCGTCTCTCCACTTAAACAATTCACAAATCCATTTTGCTGCTGTTCTACTTTGGGAGATCAGTGCAATGGGACAATTCCTGCAGATACCTGACAGGCGAAACAACGTGATTTACTCTAAATTACGAAAGTAAATATAGCGAGTGACCAGCTGCTAAAAACTATAACAACAGAATTAGAAGTTCAGAAGTTCAGTGTCAAAGATCAAGGGCTAATGATTAGTGGGGCACAAAAAATAGATGAAGCTACTACGAGGCAGGGACAAAAAAAGTATACTGTTGGGGCTGTCACAAAAGTTTAGTTAACAATTACCAGTTTAACTATGTCTGCTCATTTTACAACTCTATTAGTTTTAGATTAGTGGTATCAGCAACTTCAAAAGCCCCCTTTTTGCTGGAAAATTGCCAAGTGATGTTCTCCAGGTTACTGAGCTCTTCTTATTCACTTGGCTTAAAACCAAAATGTGGTCACAGGGGTGTAGTCGTGTTCGTTCGGTAACTAAATTATGTTGATAATGTCAATAGATGTTCATCAAAAGTCGGTCAAATATTAGGGGTTAAGTGCCTCAAGACAAACATTTATCTTGAGGCACTTACGCCTTAAGATTAAAGCAAAGAAGATCACAAACAGTGGGAAATGACTTGGACATAGTAATGAAAAATGACAATGATGAATTTTCATTTCTGTCACATTTATCCAGCTGTTTTTATACAGGTAACTGGAAATGAGTCTAATGATTATGCATGATAATTGAGGTCAGTTCAATTATGAAGGCAATTATGAAATAGTTGTGACAGGCTTATATACAGTATGCTACCAATTGTTGTCAGTGCTTGTAGAATATGGGGTAGACAAAAGGCATGTAAAGGCACTTGGCTAATGGTTAATTGAATATTTTTAAATAAAGATTTTTTTCAAGTGATTTATGTCAGTCTAACATGAGAATTTGCTGCTTTTCCTAGACTATAATTACTCTGAGCAAAACAGCTTCAGGTACTCAACCACTAATCATGTACAACAAGGTACTTGTTTTTACAACTTGTGATATATCTTAAATGTTGTCTATTCTAACAGCAATTATAGAAAATATATTACCATGATAAGAAGCCATCTTTTACTTTAAAAAGCTGGTTACTGTTCAGCAATAATAAGTCTTTCAATTAACTTTGTACTTAGCTGGCAGACTAAAGTTAATGGTGAAGGGAATTCTAATCGTAAATGTATAATAATGAATCAATAACCTAGCAACTGTACTGCAGCTTCGCTTACTTAAGACACAACTACACCAGCTCACCATATAAAACCTGCCCTGCAGCAGAAATCAACAGAACAACAGCACAAGGTCAGGAACCAATAACTCACAGTGCTTCATCCTTCCCATAACCAAGTAAAAGAGCACATTTGGCATAGTAAGAGGAGATGTGAGGTTTCTTTGGGGTCTTTTTTTTAAACTTATGACTTGCACATGTCTGATCACAAACAGTAGTCAAATGTTCCTGTTTGCCATAACTCACAATTTCCATCTCTGTGTCCTGTGTCAAAGCTTTCTTATAATATATAAAAGGACCAACAAAGTGGAGTGTGTGGTCAGTAATTATGCATCAGTAACAGCCAAGTGTGCTCCATCAGATTGGAGATTGGTTTTAAGTCAGCCAAGCCAGGGCTGAGCTCACATTGTGCTGCACTGAGCAGTCTAAATGGGGAGGCCTGTTGACTCCACCACTTCAAAGCTGGAATGAATAGCCTGGGGGCAAGAGTTGAGGAGGTAATGTTAAAGCTCGATGTCAAAATGTCAGCCAAATATCTCCTCCCTGTGGCACATATATTGACCAAAAGTGGTTGGTTTAAATGGGAAGGAGAATGTATTATGATCAGAGACATTACTACGGAAAGTTTAAAAGGAGGTGCTGGTGAAGGAGGCTAGCGATGTCCAGCCGCTAAGTTACTACGATGCTTATTGAAAACAAGGTAGGAGAAATGTGAGCTGTGTCAAACACTCACTCTTTCACACTGAACTGTAACGTTTCTGTCAGATATTAGCGGGCTTTTTCAGACTAAGGTGACTGACCTACAGTGAACCACAAACGGTCTTTTCAACTTAAAGTCTCGTCGCAACAACTCCTCCACCCAGCTACCCGCTGCTCACTGAGAGCAAGAAAAACACGGAGTTGAAGGAAAACTGCTCCACAACTTACCTAAATCCTCCATAGCGGCTGCCTGCTTGTGGCCTGCGTCAGTTTTCTGTTTGAAGAGCGCCTCGACTGCTTACGAAGTCTGAATTTTCCTCTTCAAACTTCGCCACCGCTGCTGCTGCCCTGGAAGTTGGTCAGGATCGCTGTCGTGAACGCGCTGCAATATGTGCATGTGTACTTTACAGGAACGCGCACGGTGGCTGATGCTCGGTAATGAGCGACACCTAGCGGCCAGAAGGCGGAACTGCATGTTTAAATGTAAAATACAGGGGCGTAGTTTTCACGCGCACATACAGTCGTCCTCAAATTTATTCATAACCTTCCATTAAAGAAAGGCAAAATTCACAACAGTCATGATTTTCATTCCATTTTTATTTGTTATTACTTTTGTCAATTTCAACTTATTTCAGTGACAGCTGTTTTTTTCCTTCTTTAATGGGAGGGTATGAATACATTTGAGGACAACTGTAAGGGGGGACATACTCAAGCCCCTTTCAGACATGCATTGTATGCCACTAATCTTCAAAACTTCATGTCTGAATGACCACTCTGCTCGCTTTCAATAAAAACACTAACAGCTTAGATAAATGTCAAACACTTATGATTAAATGAATCTGGATCTGGGTCGCTGCCAGATGTTTGTAAGTTTTTCCCCTGAATTTATCAAGCAGCAATGTCACAAGTCTGGTAAAGGCTTAAGTGGGTGGTTTGGGCGTCCTCCACAAGGAAATTTTGGCCAACAAACACTTATTTCCTCAATTCTGGTGATTTGTTAGTTTCTTTAAAACACTCAGACGCTCTCACCTAACAAATATGTATCAATCATAAATATATTGTGCGTGTTTTGAACATGATTTTAAATCATCCATCCATCCATTATCTATACATCGCTTAATCCTCACTAGGGTCATGGGGGGGGGCTGGAGTCTATCCCAGTTGACCGAGGGTGAAGGCAGGGGACACCCTGGACAGGTCACCAGTCTATCACAGGGCTACACTTAGAGACAGACAACCAAGCATACTCACATTCACACCTACGGACAATTTAGAATCATAAATTAACCTCAACATGTTTTTTGACTGTGGGAGAAAGCCGGAGAACCCGGAGGGAACCCACATTGCACAGGGAGAACATACAAACTCCATGCAGAAAGATCCCAGTGCCCCCACCAAGACTTGACCTTCTTGCTGCGAGGCAACAGTGCTACAAACTGCGCCACCTTGCAGCCCACCTTCTTACCAGAACCATAAAAATATGACAAAAATTAAAATAAAGGTCAATGTGTTTATTAAATTATCATTCATAGAACATCTTGGAATAGGTCTATAACATCATGTCATCATATCCTCCCCAAAGATTGGTTTAATAAGAAATGCAGAAATTAAAAAAGATTTAAAACAAGAATCTTTCTCACACACTTCCATATACATGTGGCCAATTACAGTAAAAACAGCTGGATACATGTGCAATTATTTAGAAGTACCCAACAACAAAAGGCACTTTTTTTACATGACTGGAAACAATCATCCAGTTTAGTGGCTTTAAAACACCAATGACTGGACTTTCTATGCTGTGAAGATGCTTCACTGTTGTAAGTTTTTCTCTGGTTTACCAAAATCAAAAGTTCATAGAAAAGTTCAATAAATATTCAGCGAATCATAAACAAAAACAAGAGATTGGATTTCTTTGCATAGTCTTTTCCCATATCAAATGTAGTTTATTCTAAAAATTTCTTATATCTTCTGGTAAATAAAACAGGTTATGCTGATGGTCAAAAGTCAACGGACTTCAGCTTCCTCTCCTCCTTCTCAGTTAGGGGCTGCTGGGAGAGGATTTTATCATGCAAGCGGTGGTGTTTGCCAATACCCAGCTTCGGCAGACCTCGGTTCAGCCCCTCCAGCAGCACACATGACTTGCACAGCGCCTGACTGGAGATGTAGCCACAGCGGCTGCAGGTTCCCTGGACGGGCATCTTCACCCCCTCTCGCACAGACAAGTTCTCTCCAGAGTGGATGATATCCATTATGGTACTGGGCCTTATGCTCTCTAGGTCCTTCAAAAAGGTTCTTGCGTAGCCACGATAAGCATTGGGAGAGTAGATACATTCAGTTGAGAAGTAGTCTAACTTCTTGAAGTAAGCATACAGAACAATCTCTTTTTCATAAGCATATTTGAGGGGCTTGCAGCGCGGCACGACCCCTTCGCCCTCACTGGATGTGGAGATCGCAGTACAGCGGCGCAGTCGAGCTATGTCCCCTCGCAGGACGTTCATCAGAACGGTTTCTGCCACATCGTCAGCATTATGACCTGGGAAAAAAAACACACATTCAGTTACTCTAACAAAACATTTAAACTAACACTGATAGCGTATATACACTTTTGCAATCTTACCGGTGCATATCTTGTCCACTTTCAGCATAACAGCTCCTCTGTCTAATGCCTGTCTTCTGAACACTCCACAGAAGGTGCAGTTGTTTTTCAGTCCCACCTGCTTCACTATAGCATCCATAGTCCAGCCATACAGCTCCTCATAGGACACAATCTTTAGTGGCAGCTCGTACTGTTGCTGATTCCTCTTCACGGTCTCCAAGGAGTCATCTCGGTAACCGGTGATTCCTTCATCCACTGAGATAAGCATAAGTTCCAGGCCATAGCTGTATCGCTCATTTAGGAGCTTCATTACATGTGCGAGCACAGTGGAGTCTTTTCCTCCTGAGGCAGCGATTCCTACTGTCTCCCCAGATTTGAACAGCTCTGCAGCCACGATGGTCTGATGCACTTCCTCTTCAAAGGCCCAGAAGAAGCACTCCTTACACAGTGAGTGGCCGGTTTTTGGACGCTTCAGCACAGCACGTTTCTCAGTGCAACTGCTACACTGGGCAGGCATCTTGACTGTTTGTAATAAAAAAAAAATAAATTTTTTAATTAAAATTAAAAAAACAAAACAAAACAAGATAAACCCCAATAGTGTTCAAAATGAGTTTAACAAATGTCCCTAGATAATTTCCCACCAAGGTCTCACAAATAAATGATCAAAAAGCTGCAATGGGTGAAGACGCTTCGGTACAGCTGACCTACAGTTTTTAATATCAGTGGCTTTTTCTCTTTCTTTATCTTTTGTGTCAGACGTTGTGTGTCTGTACTTAGAAACTGATCGTCAGGTGTGAACTAAAGTTGTAACGAATAACTGATAAGTTGTCGGATTTTATATTAATCAGCAACTGGTTTGATAAATGTTTTTTAAAAAAAAAAATCAGAATACTCTAATTTCAGTTTCTTACATGTGAACATTTTCTGATAACAGTAAACTCTAGGTTGGGGACAAAACAATACAGCTGCTATCTTAGGCTGTGGGAAACACTGATTAAAAAGCACATTAATCAACAATGAAAATAACCTTTAGCTGCTGCCATAATATGAACTGTGTACAACAACTCTACCTACAATTTCGGTGCAATCAAATACTTTGTTCATGCATTGCAAAAAAACCCCCCAAAAACTTATGTCTTACATTTTTCAAAAAAAATAAATAAAATAAAATAAACAAACGCGAAAAATCTGTCATGTTAACCATTTTATGATATCACGTTCTTGGCTAAAATCAATTATCCAAACACCCCATATGTTCATTCTAGCCAGATTTTGGAAAATGACAAACTTCATTACATTCATAGAGTTTCAATTACACCCTAAATAAATGTAATGTGATTGTATGTGAGACAATTATCCCAGGATGTACTGCATGACATAACTGATGAACTTCATACAACGTGACACTCCGACTAACACGTTAAAAACACACAACACTTGAGAAAGAGGCGAGTAACTTGTACATGTTTTTGTATTTTTTAAGCATTCTGAATTCAAGAGTTAAGCACCTTAACTTATGAAATCAGCAGAGAGGCAACATTTAACGAGTAAACAGGGCTAACGTTAGCTAGCAAGCTAAGCTAAGTAGTCGCATTTATAATAGGTAGCATTTTCATACCGAAGTCTTCGACGAACTGAGGCTTGAACCGAAGATGTCGGGATGAAGAACAACAGAAAAACACTTTTCAAATATGACTCTTTTTACTTAAATAACATAAGTATCACACAACATGGGGCAGCATGTTGTTTCATCATGTGTTAGCCGGAACACAAAGTGACTTCGACTGTGAGTTTCCTGCAGCGCAGCCTGGTGGTCGGAGGTGGCCTGTGCGCATGCGTCAACCTTATAACGCCTTTCACGGTGTTTTCATGTGGACTGAACATGATTCACTGCCTTTTACATTCATTCAAAGGTGGTGACTTTTAAAGTGTTGAAGTCTGAAGAACTTGTGTGGAGAGCAAAACAGAAGTAAATCACATGACCAAGTGAGGTGTAAGCAACGAGGATTTATTAGTTTGCTTCAAAGAACGTCACTACTGCAACAGCTGCAATAGATATCAAAATGCTGTATGGTGTAAATGAAGGACAAGGGGGGTGTTGCTGCTGGAGGGGAGCAAGATTGTCGAGGTCAGGATTCATGACAGGAAAGAGTCACAAGCTTAGTTGGTGGGGTGAAAAGCACCCCTCTGATGCCACTGCATGTCTCTGATGCGCCGAACCGACTGGATCTGAGGGAACTGGGCCCCGAACTCACTGTTGTCCTTATACTCTCCCTTTTCAAACAGGTACTGATAGCCTCTGTAGCCTGGATACTGATAGCCCACCCAACTGGTGCACCCGGAGCACAGAGAGGGAAAACAAATGTCAGCAAGTTAGAGGGCAAAGGATGCTTACAAGACACATGTAGGAGATTTTGTTATGATACAACATCTGCTGGGAGGATGGACTCACGTGCCACTCTGAACCCGAACAGAGGAGACCTTCTCCTGGTATCCATGTGCGTGAAAGCTGGGGACATCATCGTCTATGATTTCTATCTTCTTCCCTGCAAAGCCGGGGTTTTCGTAAAGGACAATCTTGTGCTCCTGGCTGTCCTAAGAAAGTAACAAAACAAACTGTTAAGCAGCTGGTGGGATGGGGCTGTGAATATGTATTCAAAAAGTGTGCATTCCTACCACTTTAATCGGGCGGAATGCAACAAGGGTGTCACTACGCCTGCTGTTGGTCCAGGAATCCCAGCGAGGATACTCCCCCTTCTCAAACACATACTGCTCCCCCTTACAGTTGGCCTGCTCATATCCCACCCATCTGAAACAGAGAGGGAGGCTTGTGGTTGCAACAGGTGCTGAACAGCAAAGAGAGCTAATATGTTTAGCACATATTAATCTGTTTTTCTGTCCGTTTTCTCCCCTATTCCTTCACTGAGCAACCCCCTCTTACTCTGCCTAAATCATTTTCTAGTTGTCTGACTGTCTCTGACCCACACTCACGGTCCACACAGCACCAGTATGGAGCCCACTTTCTCCACGCCTGCTTCCTGGAGGTTGTTACAGGGACCAGTCAGCTCGTGGCAGCGTCCCTGGAAGTTTTCCTGCTCATAGATAACCAGCTGTGGGAAAAAGAAGAAGAGAAACTGTGTTTCAAAAAAAGCTCTTTGAGTGCTGCTGAGCTGCTGGTCTCAATTTCAAGTGTGCCAATCTGATGTTTAAAAGATGAAATGTTGTAAACTGTGATTAAATTGGTCTCTGCTTGTCTATTGCTCTCACCTTAAATGCACTGGAGCCTGGCTGCTGCTGCTTGGATGCAGGGTTCTGGTGGTCTGTGGCCATAGCGAATGGATTGGCAAGGATGAAACTGAAAAGAAATACAGACAAAATTATAATTTTATTGTTTTAAATATTGATGGATGTCTATATGATGTACAAAAAAGTAAATGTTTGTAGAATATGAGCAGCTGTTAATTGCACTTTAATAGATTTTGTTATCTATTGTTTTCTCATACACATGCAAAATGTCTCTCCCTCCACAATAAGTTCACAGCCTTCTGATCAAAGAACTAAAAAAATGCAACATATGATGACATTTGTAGAGATTAAACCTAAAATATAGTGGCAAAAAGAGGAAGTTTAATGATTAAAAGAATAAACTTTATAAAATACAGCATGACGGACGTGAGCCCCTTACCAGTACCTGTCTGTGCCAGTGTGTTTGTGATGGCACGACGAGCTCAATATATACGGGACGCCCAGGGGTGGAAACTCTGCCAACAGTACCCACAGTGTCCAAGCCAGCCGGCAGATCGGCCTGCCATAGGCCCAGCAGACTGAAATGAGGGGTGACTGTGAAGCCTCCCCCCACCCCGGGGTGTCACACTCCCACAAAGTTATTTCATTAGTTGTCAGTTTTGTCCAGCCAGTCATTGTTTGATATTCACATGATTCAGCACAAACAGTGCCAAGAGTCACACACCTACAATGAGGGGGAGAGTGAGAGAGAGAAGGATTGTAAAAGATGGGTTTTACTGTGCAGGAGAGATTCGGACTGATATGAAAAACAGTGGAAATACTGCAGAATTTTTCCACAAGTGTAGCTTTATTTTATGTCTTTTCTACAGAACAGTGATATTGTTCAGTGTGGAACTCCATTGCCTCTGCTGCTGCTTGCAAAGTCAAAAAAGCACGGTTGGATGTGAACTTGTTGACCACACATGCCATCTTTTCCCTGCTGACAGTAATGAAATGGTGAGAACTTGAAGTTTATGTCCTGGGCTTAAGTATACTGTTGAGATACTTATACTTACATATTTACATTTTTTGCACCTTTGTGCTTAGCCTTCATAACAATTCAGAGAAAATCTGGTGTTTTCACCGTTCAACATTTATCTGGCAACCAGTTACTTTCTATAAATTTGATATAACGTTTATATTCCACTTAATACATTACATTGTTAGAGAATCAAACCAGCCTGTGAACGCATAAAATAAAATATTGTCTTGTTGAGACTCCTTGTTTCAGGTTTCTCAGATGTCCATGAGTTATTTGCAGTCTTGCTAAAGAGCCTAGTCCAGAATTTGTTGTTTTCATTTTTTTCTTTTTTACCACATTAATTAAATGTCATAGTGTATAAAATATATCAGTTACAGGACTCACTATTCTGAATAAAAATGATTTCAATTCTTTAGTTTGAGTATATTTTTGCCAAAAATACATCTGTGCTTTAACCAAGGATTGGGAATAAACACTTATAATAGAGTATTTTTATATCATTACGAGTTTTACTTAGCTACAGTAGCTGTATACTTATTCCAACACTGAAATGTTGTGTTTTATTCCTCTGACTAGTTTGAGTGACCTTGTGTGTGAATGTCCACAATCATTAAAATTGTTCAACAGCTATTTCATGACTGATGCAAATATATAGTGTGAACATGGACTTACATTTTTTTTTTTCAAGTGAAGTGCAAATTTAGGTATTTAAATAATATGTATAACTTAAACACAATGAGGTCAAAGTGAACGTGTGTCACTGCAGAAGACAACTCAGTTGTGTTTTTTAGAATTTGGACTGTGATGCAGCAGGGTTGTCTGTTTCAGTGGTGGGCAATTGCTTTTACTGACATACAGTTTTACCTATGTGCAATTTCATTGTGCCTTCATTTTATTTAGGTATTTAAATGTTGTGATGCTTTAAATGTTTATTTTGCAATCTCTATAGGGTTCTTAGTCCATTTGATTTACCTTAGAGTTTCAGATGTAAAAAAGGCTATCATAAACTATATAAACGGTGCGCATTATGAACATATTGTTAAAGTTACAGTACACAGAATCATAAGAAAGATCCTCACATGCAATGAGACAGTGTCTAAATGGTTCATGAGGGACAGTTCAGTGGGCATTAGCACTTATCTTATGTTGGTGTAGTGGTTGCTCTAAGAAAATTAAATAAAGGTAAAATATACATTTGTGAATTAATTTTGTGGTGAATATGACATGTATGAAGTTTGCAAAAGTATTATTATTATTATTATTATTATTATTATTATTATTATTATTATTATTATTATTTTAAAGCAGCTGTTAGGAGGATTCAGGCAGGGAACAACAGTTATTTGTTCTGACCACCATTAGGGTTGTACTGCACCCTGAAGCGAACAATTCAGCACCTGTTTATACTATAAATCTTGTTCTGAGTATCAATACTAATTTCACTTTATCAGTTTCATAGAATCTTAATTTCATAGTATCAATACTTCAGTTTTAAAAAAATTAAATATATATATACATATATATCATGCCCTGTGGTCACTTACTTGTTGTTGCACACATTCTTCTGTGCATGTGCATGCAGCAGTCACATCATTAATTCAGACATCTGCCTATAACGCACTGCTTATTGCCATCCCCTACATCATTATTCACTAACAGCTTGTAAAACTCAAAAGAATCAATTTTAAAACTGATGATTCTGCCCCCATCTGCAGTTTCTGTATTTATAGAAAAAATAAATCCCAGTTGTGCTTGTATTTTCAAAGCATGAAGATAACTGTCTGAGGAGTCACATTATGCAGCTGTATTTTATGAAGTCTTGCTGTTGGGTACAGAATAAATCCTGCAGTCGAACCCATTGAAGAATGGCCAGAAATATCTACTTTTACAAGCCAGATGGTTGATTATGGAAACAGTCGGGATTCTGTCAAATTCAGATTTATAAATATTTGTGATCAAAGGCATGTGCTGCTGATGACTGTTTTGTTGGGATTTTTTTATTTTTTATTTTTTAAAATGTCATTACACCTAATTTACACACAGATAAAGACTCTGCAATGGATCACGAGTTAATTATTTGGGATTAACTGGGATTACAGGAAGGATTTGTGATCAGTATCTGGCGACATTACAGTCCCCACTGCAGAGAAGTGAAGTAGTTGTGGGAAACTGAGTTGTTTATGACAAAGTCACCTGTCGGTTAAACATTCAAAACCCACCAATCTAGCGTTTATGAAGAACATGTAAGGCCGTGTTTGTACAAAGGTTCTGTCTAAGAATTTAGGGGTGCAAAAAGCAATTTGGCTCCATATTGTACTGCAGCCTTTTAGTGTATGTCTTAATTATAGATGTGGAGCTCACATCAAGAAGGCCTCTACAGTGAAAACCACAGATTTAAGTACAGGGAAGTGACCGACTGCCCAGAAATAGTCCAAAATACACACTGAGAATTATAACAATATAACAGAAATCCACAGGATCGGTGAACTGACTCAACCTCCTTGCTGAAAGCCTCTTGGAGAGCCACCTTGTCAGGATCCTGAATGATACAGATGTGAGGTAGTGAAGGATCACAGCTGGCCAACTGCATTTTTCTGCAATGATTCATTACTGATGTAGTTAAAATGTAGGTTTGTGACACTGCTCTCTGTGGTTAACTGATTAGGACTCTACACTATGGAGAAAATGCTCCTCTTAGTGATGTTATGAGGGGAGTTGTTTTTATTGTTGAGTATTACATCAACAGCTGCGAAATAACAGCCTGTCATCACAAAAAGAAATCATGCCTGCAGATGGAATCTATTTGGGTTGTGCAACATAGATCTTGACTCCGTGTTATGACAAAATTAATATTTAATTAATCAAAGCTGTCTAGTTTTAAAGATGCATTTTTACTGAGATGGATGTAGTTATTTAGTTCCTAATGCTTAGCTGGTGGTCATTCATGATGAGGATAATTAACCATCAGATGCACAATGATGACTATGGAAGGGAATGCAGTGCACTCTGTTTTAATAGCAAGCATACATACAGCATGACATCATTTCCATTGATGTTAAGCAGATGCGTATCCACATATTCACTGAATAAGTCATGCGCCCCTAAAGCTGGATGAGGTTTTGCGCTGTCTGTCTAAAATAGGAAATCACAAGCATTAAAAGTGGCACAAGTGACTTAAAAATAAGTTCAAAACACCTCTGCAGTTTGTCTTGAATAAAATTATCAGCCAAATGTAGGCGACATTTTCTCTTCTTAGATATCATTTTCACATCTCTGATAGCATTTTTTCCCTCCCAAATCTTTGGCATGCCAGTTAAAGCCATTTCCACCTCAACTTACAAGTATAACATCACCAACAAACTCCAGGTCAAACAACTTTTTATTCGCCACTGAAACATACATGGCACTCCTCACTGGGTACAAGCAGCGTTTGCCGTGGTTAGGTTAAGGCAGAGGGCAGGCACTGTTGGCAGCGTGCAGGAGGCTGTGGGAGGGGTTGGGAGGCAGGTGAAGACCCTGCTCAGCTGGATCCAGCTGCAGCGGGAGGGGCAGGAGGTGCTGGGGCAGGGTCGGGGTCTGGGCCGGGGCCGGGTCCGGGGCCGGGAGCTGGAGCTGGAGCTGGGTCAGGAACAGTGAAACAGCCCCTCTTGTGCCACTGCATGTCCCGCACACGTCGGACAGACTGGATCTGCGGCGCGGGGGCCTCCCAGTCATTCCAGTGCTTGAAATCTCCTCGCTCAAAGACAAACTGCCGACCTCTGTAGCCTGGGTACATGTAGCCAACCCATCTGGAAACAGAGAAAACCAACAAATTGGGCCATGTCATGGAAAAAATGGGAAAACGACCTAAAGTTTGGCGGGCTAAATAGAAAAAAAAATAAACAAAAGACACACCAGGCTGAAGGTGTGATATGGTTGAAACAGGCAGGGATCTTACGTTCCGTTAAGAGCCTTGACACTTGCTACACGATCTTGAAAGCCGTGGCCCCACAAACTGGGCACATCGTCATCGACTATCTCCATCTTTCTCCCAGTAAACCCAGGGTTCTCATACAGGTGGAGCTTGTGGTCAGCACTGTCCTATAGAGCAGAAACAGACACGTAACTGTTACTAAATCCCTCGTGTGTCTCCAGTAGATGCTGGCTAAGTATACCGATGATTTATGGTGTGTCCAGTGGTCCAAATACAATGGGCAAAAGTAATATGTGGGCTGCTCATGCACATTTTTTGTTTTAAATGTAATTCGTGGGAGGCTGCATTGTCTGCTTTGTATTATTCACCCACCACTTTGAGTGGCCTTAGAGAGAAGAGGGAGTAGCTGTTCTGACTGTTGGTCCAGGTGTCCCAGCGTGGATACTCGCCCTTTTCTAGAATAAACTGCTCCCCTGTGAACCCATGGCGATCATAACCCACCCAGCTGAGAGGGAAAGGGAGGAAAAGTTTCAGTTTAAGTAACTTATCTTGGAAACTATTTTCTTACTATGTTATATAAAGTACTTACGGTCCTGACTCAACAATCACAGAGCCAACCTTCTCCAGTCCCTTCTCTGTCACATCTTTACACTCTGCAGAGAACTCTGCCTTGCAGCCCTGGAAGTTTTCAAATTCAAATAGCACCACCTGGATCACAGAAAAAGAGAGAGATTGACCTTTAACTAGCCAGCATTGAACCAACACAGTTGGATTTCTTGCAGAACCCACTAGGAGAGTCTGAGATAAAGGCCTCCATTAGGTGGCATGCTGTGTACTGGCAACTAAGAGGGATGATACAGACACAGAAAAAGGGTCTGCAGAAAAAATAGTGGCATCACTTAGAAATAACTGTCTACCAGACGGCATAATAAACAGAATGTCAGAGTCTTGGTCAATAGCTGGACTCAACATGTGAATAAATGTGATTTTACTTCTCTGATCAAACCAAGTTTTCATCTCCAGACAAACAGTTGTTAAAGTACCTTATACGTGGCTCCAGCTCCACCCTGGCTCTTCCCAGCAGCCAGCTGCTCTGGGGCACTCTGCTGCTCCGACATCCTCCTGATCCACTGCTCCTCCACTTTTTTGGCAGCAGCACACACACAAACAGATCACCATCCATCATGCATGTACACACAGGCACAAATATGCCAACAGGAGGAATGCTCAATGTCACAGCTACAATTTATGTAACCTTAGACGGGAGGATTGTATTCAGTTTGATGTAAAGTAGGAATAACATGCCTGGCATCTTGTTAACATAGCAGCTTATTCTGTAAAGTATACACTCATTAGGTTAACTTTCAATCCATGACATCAAAATCCTCCAAACCTGGGTCCTCACTGATGCACCACCATCTAATTCCACTGCACAGGAATTAATACACCAGTGTTTTTGATCCCTATGTGTCCAGAATGAGGCTTTTACCTGCGTATGCCTGCTAGTAAGTGGTAGTGTCCCTCTTTTTCGTTGTCACTTGGTGTTTGGTGGGGTTGAGCCATTAGAGGGCAGGGACAGGGGGGGTATTTATGGTTTATTTCTGGCCACAACAGCAGAAAAGGGGGAGCTGTTGATACAGCAAGTCTGTCGCTCACATTGTGTCCGTAACGCTGCCTCTCAATAGGCAGCTGTGTTGGCACACGCTGCCCTGCCTGTCCGCCTGGCTGCCAGCGAGCACTGTGTGCGGGCACAGGGAGAGAGAGCCAAGAGGATTCAGCAAACAGCCCTGCTCAGCACAAACACACACAAACATACACACACTGACAGGCTACACCCAGTCCCAACCACACACAAAAGTTTCTCCCTCTCTCAAACTGGTTTAGTATTATAAGTAAAATCAAACACTTACATACGCAGATTTGACGAATAAACACGGAGAATCTTGTTAAATCCAATGCTGAGATTATTGTCAGACCATGCTATGCTAAATATGGCTTTCAAATGGTGATTTGATGTAAGAAACACAATGAAAAATGTTGCTTTTTGTCATGGTAAAGAAATCCCAGACGCTGTGGCTCAAGTCAAGTAAATTTTATTAAGAATTTATTCACTTTAGGACACTGGCCAGTACAACACAGTGCAATATACATCTTTACTTTCAAATAAAAAAAAAAAGGACAAAGTAGGACATAAAAAATAAACCCTCAATTTTATGACAAAGTAAAACGTCCATGTACACAGAAACCAGGGACAGTCACTCCGAAGCCTCGATTAACACATTCACTTGCATTGCATTAGCAGGCCGACGATACAGAAGACGACACATGGCCAACCAGAGGGGGCAGAGGTCAGTGCTGTAGTGCATCAAGTGACAAAGTGCTTTATAAAAGCGCAGAGTTAAGTGGGTGGATGGCAAACGTGAGGAGGAAGACTCAGTTGAGCTGTAGGCAAGGTGCAAATGTTCACATTTGTTTAGAATTAATTTGATGAAGAGTGTAGTGAATGAACCGTCCCTCCGCTGGAGTAGTGTGAGCCAACACCCCGCTGCGCTGAGCCCAACCGAGCCTGATGTGACAGCGAAGATTGTGCATGCATGTATAATGGGGACAAAATAGAGAGAAAATTGCACATTCATTGGAAAAACATTGTCAAAACATGATTGAGGAGTGTGTGAGGGCTGCAAGGTGAAAGTATGGCTTATATTGGATACTACAATTACTTAATCTATTCAAAGGAGGAAAGACAGTCGGGGTAGTGTTTTCATACAAGATTGAGGAGCGTTTTTGTGCTGATTAGGAGTGTGCATGATTGACAGGATGCAGTGTCCAAAAAGTTCCCCTCTTCCACAAAGACAAACAGATAATCAGACAAAAAGATATACAGTATGCAGCAACTGTTAGGTTGAGGAGTGTATCAAAGTAAAAGGCTGTGGAGCCTCTATTGTAGTGCTGTATCTGAATGTTTTTCTTTCAAAACTAGCTCTCTGTCTTTGTTAAATCAATGATAATACAAATATAACATCTCCTGATTACAGTTACTAACATGATACACGCTGCCACTGACAATCAAGTCAGTGGTAATTTGTTCTCTATATTCAAAAAATCATTAGTGTCTGAAATGTTATCCTATGGCAATGCTTGTGTGACTTCTTACAACAACCTCCACAGATAACACAAATACAGTCGATGCAAACGCAGCCAGCTTCTACATATTAGAAACTACATCTCGTAAAGGATTGACTGGATTGTCCTCCAGTATGCGATGAAGCACGTCCAGGATAAAGAGGTGTCGTCGTGGTCCCACAAGTTAAACCATTTCCTGAAATGCAGCCTGGCAGGAAATAATTGCCGATCATTGCCTTTTTCTCCATTTCCCCCACTTTCTCCTGGTCCCTAATAAAGTGTTTGATATGAAGTCCCTTCTGCTGCAGAAGAGCTTCCATAAGTTCAAGCATGAAATGGATGAAGCAGAGCAGCCTGATGTTTTTCTTCTTAGCTTGTTTTTCTTTTTCCACAAGATAGAGACTCTCCATTAAAAAAAAGGCACCATGCACATTTATCGACCCAGATGGGAAGAGAACAAAAAAAAGAAAATAACAAATGGAAAAAAAAAATAAAAAAATACATCAGCAGCTGTTCACCCCCTCCTACTCTCTGGGTCAAACATTAAGGCTTCTGTTTCATCTGTTAAGGCAACCTTCAGGGGAGGAAAGAGATGCAAAATAATGATGAGTTTTTCGTTGTTGATTGGTTGCTTATTTCTTAAACCAGAAATGTGGAGTATACTCAAAAACTGTCTTACCTCATTGTTTACTTAGCTCTCATTTTCATATTGACTCAAGCGCTTCTTGGACTTCAGCTCTTTCAGCCACTGTGGTGAGTCCTCCTCACTGCAAAGATAAGAGCAGAGTGAACAGTTGTAGAGCTAAACAATATGTCGACCAATATTGTGAAGATTTCATATCTAATAGGTGTTGCTTACCCATTTTCTTTTCCGCCAGGTGGGGGCAGCACCCGCGCCGCCCGAGGGAGGAAGGGGGACTTGGGAGAGCGAGACGGCTGGGAAGGAGAGGGGGCAAGTCCATCACTCTGATTGTCAGAATCCCCCCTCTTTTTCAGCTGAGCCTGACAACAGACACAACATATTTAGTAAAGGTCATTCCAAGTGGGTTTAAAATACAACAGCAAGGGAAGACATGCCTGATGCAAAGCCTGTCTGGTGCTCTGCATTAGCCACTGCATCAGGGCTGGTTAACAAACATGATACGTGCTGGATGCACAGTTGCTGGCTCACCTTTAAAGCTGAAGGGTCCACACCAGGGAACAGGGCGATCCTCTGTGGCTGCGAGGCAACAGCAGGGCTAGCATCAGCTCCTCTGGGCTGCTCCTCAGAGTCTGACTCATCGTCTTTACTTGCAGCCTTTGGCTCTGTTGTTCAGAGAATATAAATTAACAAGTGCTTTTTCACCCAAAGGTTCAGTAATTTCTTAGAAGTGACGCCCAGGAACTTTCCCAGCAAAAGGGGCTCCTTTACTGCATTGTGTTTTGCATGTGCAAGGCAGGACCAAGGCACCAGGAAGATTAGGCAAATCAGCCCAGTGACGTAATAAAAGTGCAGAGGTGTCAGATTCCCTCTGAATGTCACTCACTCAAATGTGAATGAAAATCCTGGATTTAGTCGTCTCAGATTCTGTTTAAATGTCATTCTTTGCGGAAAAAAAAATTGTAACAAACCCTAGCAGTCAGGCCACTGGCTATAAAATCTCTTCTCATCCTGATTATAGTGGACACAAACTACAAGCAAACCAGTGTGTTTGTAGGGGCCGATTTTTTAAAATGGCAGATGTATAATAATGGTAGCGTAACTGACGAATAAAGTAAACCCAAAGTACAAACCCAAGAGCTGTGACTTAAATAAGATTAAAACTATGAAACTTAATTTACACTCTGGTTACTACTGCTTAAGTGCAGATAGGAGAATATCAAAAGGTTCCTATTCTTAAGGGAAAGTTTCTGCGAATGCAAAAGTATTAAATGGTTCCAGTAGAAGTCGATTTTTTATTTGGTGGGCCTTGAAAAAAAAGGGGGGGGGCAAAATCTTAAAGTAAGGGTGGCATTTGGGGCCCAAGAATTTTCCTGCGAATGCAGTTTTTGGTCAACATTTCACCAACTTTTTAGGCCTCTAATATTAGTTAAATTTAATGTGTGGTCAGCATAGCAAGACGATGTTTCATGCTTTTGTGACGTGCCAAAATAGGATGTGGACTCATGCGTGGGACCACAAAAACCGGTGTGTCAAGGAGTGTTTGTATCATTCAGCCAATATTTTACAGAACATAGTTTTGGGTCACAAATAAAAAAGAACTAAACTCAATAAAATCTGGAATACTGCATCAATTGATTTCCTGATTTCTGTCGGATGTGTTTACTGAAAACCGAAGAAGCTCATCTATTAGTTAGAACCTTATTAACAATTCAGCTGGCCTGTTGATAAACATCAGAAACATTTTATCTGTTTAGTATTAACATTAAAACAAAAGCAGGTTTGAATGTATAGGAACAGTATTAACCTGTAGAGTCTCGATAAAGCCAGTCCTCTGCGGCTCCTGTCTCTGCCAGTGCAGCAGTCTGACGGGCCGCCCTGGTCGGTCGTGTCCGCGGGGCTCGCTTCTTCCCAAGCTGGGCTCTGGAGCGGAGAGCACTGGTGTCTAATAGAGCGGTTGGAGCCTGGATATCGAGGCACGAGAAACATATCAGATAACATGTAAACACTGTGCGTAATTAGGAACACAAGTTATAATGCAGTCACAACACACACCAGATATTACAGAGCAGCATGTGGTGATACTGGCCATCAAGAGACCTGAGCTGTGGTTAACACTTACATCAGGGAAAGGGAGCGACTGGTTTTCAGATGAGGATGAGGGAGGGAGGCCATCCAGAGCGTCACCTTCAAGCGCTGAGGCATGATCACCTGGCGTGTGGGGTGGAGTGGGCTTCCTCGGTGAAGGACTGAGAGTGCCGTCTGAACTGGGTGTGGCAGGTGTCAGGCTGCCATAGATGGAAAGAAAAAGAAGTTTGGAAATCCTTCTAAAAAAATCAGCTGTGTGGTTGAAGTGACCACAGTTACAATCAAACATAATCTGAGTCATAACTTCTCTTTTGTTCCTTTAATTCCTGTAAAGACTGTGGAAAGCTATGGGATGACGCATCGACAAGAAGACTGCAGGCCTCCCTTGTCACCATGACAAGGGATAAACAATAGCAATGTGTATAAAATAGATTGAGATTTTCACTTAAAAAAAATAAAAAAATTAAAAATCTGAATTGAATTGCTATCCATTCTAATCAGTGTTGGCTAATGTTGTGATATTATGTTCCGACCACAGGAGGTCAGTAATAGATTGCAGCTTAATGCAGTGTTACTACTGACACACAGGAACTATCTGTCTGTATCACTGGGAAGTGTTAAAGTTATTGCAGCATTTTAGCTTTCTGTCCTTTTTTTGGCCATTTTGCCTTTTTTTGTATAGGACAGAGAGAGACAGGAAATTGGGGGAGAAGAATGGGGGAAGGACTTGCAGCAAAGGGCCATGAGCGGGATTCAAACCCATGGCCACTGCGTCGGGGACTGTAGCCCCTGTACATGGGTCGCCAGCTCAACCAGTAACTTAGGATTTATTCATGTTTGGATTTAGTTTTTATGCTTTCAAAACACCATGTAACATTAGTGTTATCGTTTATCATTTAAACAATTCTTATGTACACAGTTATTGATTAGAGCATCTGGTCTAAGAGGATTTGCTTAGAATCTAAAATCTGATCACTGATGACTTTCAATCCTCTAAAATGTACTTTTATTCAAAGTGATTTCATTCATAAAATAGCTACACACTGGTCTTCTGGTTTTCTTCAAACGTATATATCACACCTAAACATTACAGCAATAAGAACTCAGTAATATTGTCATCAAACTAAAATTAACACTGACAGACAAATGACGCTTCTTAACCTAGAAGTTTATAGTTTTGTTTGAAAATGTTGCATAATAATAAATGTTGCATGTAAGTGAAAACTGTTATCTTATTTTGCTAAGTGGATGTGCACATATTCAAAGCACTGGTTTTTATGTCTGTGGTAACAAAAGTATGTGCGGTAATCAGCAATTGGTAAAAATTTGTTGAAAAGTATAGGCATATCTGCAAAAATCCAATATCATGCATCCCTACACCGCATTCCATACAGAGCTTCTGCACAATTCAGCATAAAAAAATGTTAAATTAAAAAAACATTTAATATTAATTAGGATAAATGCAATGCTTTCTATTCTGCAAATGTGAAAAAACAAAACAAAAACAAACTTGGAACAGTCAATAAACCACTTGCACAAACTGGCCTTAAATGATTTGAGGCAAAACAACATTTAATCAATATTACATACAAGACCCTAATATTAAGGTTGTTGCTACTGGCATTAAAAATTGAACATTTTATTGATTTCTCCATTTATTTAAATCTCAGGGAAATTCTAAGGCTGGCTGCCTACAGCTAGTGGATGTAGAATTGAATCTGTACTGTGCAGGTAGCAATCATTTTCGTAGTTCCATGGTGCCATGCTGTTTTATATTCCAGCCTTACAGCCAAGACCTGACCCAATTTAGTCAATTTTAATCCAGTTAATAGAAAAATATTTATTTGGAAGCAAAACTGACATTACTACCTGAATCACATGTTGTTACCACACATGACATTGTATTGATACTATTGTTTTCAACATTAAGTTAGAGAGGTTACTGTACTTGTGTTTGCATATATTTTCAAATGCAAAGAACAGTTACAACAGTTGGGGAAATCTGGCTTGTGATTTTGGCACATGAACACAAACAAAAAGACATCACATCTTGTCTGCATGTTTACCTGTCATCAGTGCGCAGCCCTGTCTCCCAGGTGCCATACTGACTGTCAGTCTCACGAACTGGTGTTTCTGACTCTTTTCCCTCCTCTTCACCACTGACACTTTGCTTCTGCTGCACCTGGAGGCAAGAGGGAGAGAGAGGGGAATAATAATTAATGACTGACCAGGAATCGAATTGGATCTGAGTTAAAGCACTAGACGAGCTCAAGCATAGCTCAGACTCTGTAGGTGACGGCAAAACAATCTGACCCCTGGTTAAGCTCAGTGAATATCTTTATTGGTAAACCAAGCTCAAAATTATGTTCCCCAACATATTATAATGAATAATAAAGTGCGGTAGCTGCTTGATTAATGTCACCACTGCTTCTAAAGGGCCAGCAGTATTACTGATAGAGCTGCAGGCTGTCTTGCTTGAGCAGCAAGCAGTGGTGAGATAGATACTGAAAGGTGAAGGGATGAGTTAATGGAGACAGGACCAGAGTGGGGACAAAGACGGAGATGAGAGGGTGGGTGATTATGTGTATGTGTGTGTGCGTGTATGTGTGTGTGTGTGTGTGTGTTTGCTGTCTACTGAACCGTGCCTCTTTTAATGAGGCTGGTACAGAGGACATACTGTCTCAAAACCACACAGAGCTCTCAGAGGCACGCCTGCACATGAACTGATAACCCTGGCCTATATAGGAAAAAACAATAGAAAATCCTTCTGTCCGCAGATGTTGCCTGAGGGGTGGACAGAGAAATGTGATACACCTGGCCCTGTAATTGCCCAGGTTCTCCGACTATGAGACCGATTCACTAGCAGTGTTTATATGAGCACTGACTGTAGATCAGAGCGCTCGGTCTTAGAGCGTCATGAATGCTTTCCCTGTTTTCTTTGTGTATGTGAGAGGAGAGACACAGGGGTGCTGCAAAACAAGCACAAGAGAAACAATGAAATAGGAAGAATATGTGAGGTAGAGTGTGACTGTGGGAAATTTGATTGTGGAAGCATAAAATAGCTGATATATAGTGAGGAGGAAAAAATGAACAGCGCTGCAGGATGTCATTTATCAGCGAAGCCTTTCCTGACAGGAAGAAAGAAAACCGAGGACAGTGAGAATGGCATTCAACAATGCTCTCTGCTTCTGAGAAAGTGTTTCCGCTCATCCTCTTCTCAAGGATTTACAGCACTCACACTTTTCAAGTTGGCATCACAGGGTTACACCACTTAGCCTTAAATACACAACATACATACACCCTGAGTGATACATTCACTACAGTATCAACAAAAGCATAAATCAGTACCACTCGTGGAATATGGAGGTTCTGTCACTTTATGTGAGTACAACAGGGTAAACAAGTTCAGTTCCAGCTGTTATGTCATCCGCCCCTCTTTCACATGTTGCTGTACACTGCTATCACCTTTGGCAAAACTTTGAAGTTGGTCTTGTAAAATTCTGGTGATAAAAATTCCAATGTTATGTGTATATGTGTGTTACTCAACCTAAGCACGCCCAGAACACACCCTCACCTGATCACCATAGTGGAGGCACACTGCCTTTGCCGGAACATGTTGGAGAGAGGCGCCATTATACAGCAGCTGGAGATACGTCTAGCAGTCTGCTCGAAGCAAAGGTTGTAAAGCCTTTTAAGAGCTCATTCATAATCTCATACCGTTTATTAGTCAGTAAAATAGGAGCTTTTACCAGCCTTGGTGCTCTACTTCAATCAGTCTTTCTACTTTCTTTGTGTCAGTCTGCATTAATCAACAGTCAATGTCAACTTAGATGCATTGCTCAAACAACAAAAACAAAAAAAAACTTCCAAGCACCGTGACTGCTCAGGTGCTGTGCTGAATGGACACTCACAGGTGCAGCCTTTACAATCGACCACAATGATGGAAAATATGGTTAGTGAAGGATGCCTACTGAACCAACAGGTCCAGTCGCAGTAATTTATAATTGTCAGAAGGAAGGCTTTTCCTTAATAACATTAGCAATAGCAAACTTCCTCTAGACAGGAAGGGCGTGTCAAGGGAAACAACATAACAAAGAGCGGATGAATGGAAGGATGAAGGAGAGAAAGGGTTGATCACTAAAGAGGTCTGACTGACGAGCTGTGGAGGAAGGGGCTGGAGCGAGGCCTTGGAAACTTCTACTTAATAAAGCACTGATTGCTGATTGTCGCACAGTGACATCAGGCAAGGGCTCGGCTCTGTTCAACCTAAATGGAAAGTGAGTAAATACATTGGTGTTCCTTGAAAGGGCTCTGCTGTAACACACCTAATAGAGGGTCTTACATCAGAGCAGAGAACAGAGTGAGAAGTCACTGTCGCTATAATAAGCATGTTTACATGAACACAACACCTAAGACACAAGCTCATAGGCCAGTTTGATGGTGTCGAGGAACGTATGTGCATCTCACGATCACTATGTTCAGAATTGATAGCAGTGTTATTTAAGAGTGTGATCCTAAGTTGTAAACCATTAAAATCTCTGTTAAGGTGTTTATATGCTTCAATATTACAGCTAACATTGCTATGAAAGTCAGGTAGCTCAAACATGAGCCTGTCTAGGTTACAGTAAAGTGGATCTGATGTGACCATCTAATATACTGTAGGTCTATTAACAGCCATGAAAACACATTCAATCACAACATTGCACTGGCAGTACGTCACCACTCCATTCTCTACTCATCTGCTCTTATCAGTCAGGCCAGGGTGGAGTGGGAAAATATGCTCTGCGTGCACTCGTGTACACCGCAGTAATCAATATCAATATCCTACAGATATTCAAAACAACTGCTCCCACGAGCACCAATCTCATGTCAACAAATGGGCATTCTTGCTGCATGTCAGGGGGGCTTATATTAAGACGAACTCCGCAAGGCAAACTGAACAGTGCCGTGCTATTCTTTCTCATTACATAAATGGTGCATACAGACAAGGGCTCAGTGCTGTACAAAGCGTCCAGTAAGAACAGAGAGCAAGAATGTAAAAACCTGACTTGGCTTAAGATATTTTAGCTCAGAGTGCACTGAACCTGACTTAAAGGATTACTTTCAGCCTGGGGTTTGTTTTCCTGTTTTTTGCCAATATGGTGATTGTTTGGCATCAAATGTTTGTCACAACAGTACACATGTATGTCCAGTTTGGTGGGAGAGCCACTGCCAGCAGCTGATCCTATAGATCATATGACAATACAAAGCAGAAGTTCACTGCAGCTCCATAGATAAATGTAGCTATAATACCAGCTGTAACAACACTGTAATATTCATGTATTTGATAAATCTTTACTGTTGCTCACATCACATACTTCTAAAAGACAGTTTTGTCCATTAATGGTTCTGATGGGTTTACCTTGTCAATAGTCACTGAACAACTAAATTAAAATAGTTTGTATCCATTATCTTAAAATCCAGTAATAATAACTACTTGTCTTTATGTGTGTGTCTTTTTATGTGGTGTCATTTTTGCCCATCAGCAGATTTACTTCCCCTGGTGGGACAATTAACTTTTCCGTCACTTGCTTTTTCCATTTCACAAGGGTTTTTCCTGCATAGGGGAACTTTTTGGAACACCACAAACAATTTTATCACACAGCAAAGACGAGCATAAAAGTGATAACAATTGACAACTAATAAATAAATAAATAAAATAACTCGTTTTTGTTAATTGGGGTTAATTTACTCAAGCGTAATAAACATTTCTGTGTATCAAATGGTCTGAGATAACAAGCAAATGCTTCGGTTTCTGTCAAATAAGGTAACAGAACCTCCTTGTTCGTACTGTATACAGACCAATCGCCCTTACTGTAATGCTTAGTCATCCCCCAAAGACCCATCCGATCCAGGAAAAACCCTGCGATGACATATTAAATTATGATTTTAATACCTGCTAGATTACTTGAACTGGTGGTTGCCACGTGTACAGCACTTGTATTGACATGCATCCGCAGCTCATGACAGCACGTGGGCGATTTCAGAACCTGGTTGACATGAGCGGTTGGCAGTTTACACTATATTTGCACAACATCTGATATGACACAGATTGTATGTCAGAGTGGTTAAATCGTCTAGAGATTTGAAAACCCGTCATCTTGCGAAGTCATTTGAGATTACGAGTGACTGTTAGCTATCAGATGCCAAAATCCATCTTTATATACTACTTTAATTATACTGGAATATTGGAAAGAATGGAGCACAACTATTTATAGTGAGATCTGCTAAGAGAACACATAAAGAGAGAGTCGCTGCCAAAAGTAGAGATTAAAAGCCTATATTAAATTATATTAAAAACTGCACATTCATCTCTGGTTAACTGGATGCTGACTTTTAGCGTTACAAGTATATTTGGCTGAATTTCTGGCTTTGCTGTGCGTTGTCTCGCACAAAGAAAAAATGGACTCACAACAACTACTCCCTTTCAAAGGATATAACTCAAGATTTCATTATCTGCTATAATGACAGCCAAAGCTATTCAAAGCAGACCAATGCCAAACACATGGCTGAAGCGACAAACAGGAGACAAAACTAATCCAGCAGGTTTAAGTGTGGCAGGAGTGATGCCTTATTTGCTAGTATTTAGTGTCTTAAAACATAAACATACACATCGTAGCTCAGACTCCAGAAGCAGCTTCTGCATTTTCTAGGCTCAGAAAAAAAATAAGTTGTCGATGTGATTTTATTTAATTTAGTTATATGACTCTACTATGATCGCATGCTACGGAGCACACATCCTCTGCCTCCTCCCACCCATTTACTTGCTTCCTGGCCGCCGTCTATCACATGCAGCCATTACTGACCTCTTACTGTCATCCATCCACTTACTGGTGGGGAGGCACGCTGCTTTCAGAGACCACAATAAAAGTTGCTGATGTCTAAAACTAGCTAAGACAAGGCAACACAACTGACTGATGTCATGAAAACACCTCTTATCTTTAGGAGCTGTGACTCAGGAGCTGTTGCACTCACGGTTGGGCAAACAGGCGTTAACTTAAAAACAAGAACAATGTCTCTGCAAGGTGCCCGTGTCCCACATGGACCTCTAAATCTGTCCATCACACAGACCAGGTTAGAGGTTGGGGGCCACCAGTAAGAAGCAGAAGCAGACTTTTTGTGTTTTTATGAGCTTGGTATTATAAACAGTATGATAATGAGCCCTCTGTTGTTTCTGTTGTGAGTCTTTGTGCCTAATAATATTACTAAAACCCAATAATAGACAAGAGAATAACTTGAACAACTGGTAGAACAACAGCTTTGCTCAACAAACAGCGACAAGGATAAGGATAATGTAAGATGGCGATATGATGAAAGAAAGAAATAGATGAGAAGCAGCAGGGCTGAGCAGAACACAGCAGATGGACAAGTTCTTGACATGTTTGGCTGCAGACCAACTAGTTGATGAAAGAGCAGCTGTTAACACAGTGACATGGACATTGCTGCAAAATGACTCGAATTCCACTTGAGCTTAATTTAACTCCAGCAGATGTAAATTTAATACTAGTGAGTGCATAATTATCGTAAAATACCATGAATCACATTGGTGTCTGGCCAGCTCGTGTACCATTTTAGCGGTTGTAATGGGCGTCTGCAAGGGAAGTCAGCACCAGCGCGTCCCTGCTGTGTGTGTTTGCACTTGAAATGTGTGTGTTGTCTTACAGCGGTGGGGGTGTTGGGTGCCGTGCGTCTGCGTAAGGACAGACGTTGCTGGCTGCGCAGCGAGAACCTGCGGATGGACTCTCTGCTGCGTGAGGCCAGGGAGCGCAGGGAGTTGGTTCTCTTGAAGTCCCCGGTCCCGTCCTCTCCCCTGCCTCCCCTCTCTACCGAGCTGGACAGAAAGCTGAGCGCCCCGTGAAGGGAGCGACGGACGTTTCCCACCCATCCTGACATCTGAGAGTGAGCCACTGACAGCTTGTCCCCGAGATACTCCATCACAAGCCACTCGTAGCAGGACCTGCTGTGTCTGAATAGAGTCTGTGAAGTGAGCTGTGACTCACTGGGAATCACTAGTTATGCTGTAGAGATGGTAGTCCGGGGATGGTGTCCTAGGTGCTCACTGACGTACGTTGCAGGGTCAGTACTGCAGCAGTGAGGAAGGTGACAGAGAGAACAACAACAGAGCTCAGCCAGTTTGATGTGGTGATATTGGTGGCGTCTGCTGCTCACGGCACTGCAGCACGAGTAACACCAGTATGTCTCTGACTTGTGCAGGAAGGAGACTCTCCCCAGTTTCACTTCTAAATGGCCTTTCTGCAGTGCAGTCCCACTGGAGCCGTGAGGACTCTTGTTTCAACTCATCACTGTCAAGGCTCCAGGCTGTCGGCTGTAAGAGAACTGTGAAGATTTCTTATGTCTATTTCAATACTCACTGGGTATGCTTGCTGTGATATGCCTGGCACAGCCCCCCCAATGGCCATGTAAAGGTAATGTAAGGGCAGCACTCACGATTAGTTATGCAGGGCACTACTCTATGAGACAGCCTGAAAAACCGCTGCACTGTCTTCCAACAGGTTACATGGTTTCAAGTACACAAAGTACTACTTAAACTACACAAGTACAGAAGTGACAAGCAATAATGATCATATTCTCAACATACTATCTTTTTGGCAAAACATTCACTTATCTATTTCCATCATGTCGGTTGTTTCTTTTAAAACTCTGCCCCGTAACACCTCTGCCAATCCACCAGGTGTGAGCTTCTCTGTTCTAATCCGAGCCCTAAATTACAGTCGACCCGACGCCTCTCCCAGAGCTGGCGCTGATCCCTTTCTCCCAAAACAAGGTTCAGATTCAAAGTTGGGAAAAATCCGTCCATCCAACAACGCTACATCCCCATGGTTCCTAGTACTATGCCATCTTCTGCGAGGCGAAATGGTGCAGGACAGCTGGGGGCAAACGGAAAGCTGCTGTAGTCATTCGTATTCCATGAGGAAAACCAGAGGGCAAGCAATGCAGTGCCAAACCGAGTAAACAGGACAGAGTGCTCTGGCAGAGAAGTCAGATCCACACAAGAGAGGAGAAAATTTTCCCCTCCTCGCCTTTTCCTGCAGGTACGGGCAGGTAGGAGAAAATGCGTCAGCAGTGCTGCTCTCTGTAGTCAGCGCTATAGGACTCACCGTCAAGGAGAAACTGGGTGGAGAGAGGGAGTGGGGAACGAAGTCCGAGAGAGTGAGAGAGAGAATGGGAGGTCCCTCATTCAGAGCGGGGGGAGGAGAGGGGAGGGTGATATATGTTCTGCGGTGCTCTGTCGCTCCAGCCTGATTCAGTTGCAGGGAAAGACGGTTAAGTGACACAGCCAGAATAGCAAAGCACGGGGGGAAACAAATGTAGCAGGGGGGAGGAGAAAGAGAAAATACTGCACATGTGGTCACAGCATCTCCATTCAGAAGAGACAGAGAAAGCTGGAGAGAGAGAGTGAGGATGACAGAGTGTGATACAGTCAGACAGGAATGAGCACAAGTGCACGATCATGTTTAAGACAAAGCTATAAATAGATGGATTTGACATGCATGACGGAGACGAGTGAAAGGACAGGTGTGCCTCTGTGTAGTGTATTCTCATCAACCAGTTTGTCAGCACAATGGAGCCAAAAGCAAAAATCACAAAAGGCAAATGAATATTTGTTTAAATCTCGCTCAGTCAGACTCATGCAAACACAGCAGACTAGAAAATACGCCTAACTTCCTGACACATGCTGTCAACTTAGAGGGATTTCTGCCCTAAATAAAGCCACAGTGGGCGCCTCCAGAAGCACTCCAGAGAGTTAACCTCAGAGCAAACTGGGACAGAGGGGCTCATAAAAGCTCAATGGCTGTCCACACATGCCCCCTACAGGTAATCTGATTAATGTTTCTTTGAAGTGCTGTGTTAAAAGGCAAGTGTGCTGTAAGGTTCTCAGTTTTCAAGAGCACACAAACTGACCGCTCTCATGTACTCCTTGGTCTCAAAATGGCTGCCTCTTACTGGGTATTTTGACTTTTTAGGGTAAATGAAACAGAATGAAAAACCGTAACTCCTTTATCTGTTGAATATTCAACATCTGCAGGTTTGGATGGTTAAACAAATTTGATACCGCATAGCTGCAAAGTAGTAATAAAAATAGTCATATCCCTTTACCTCGTTTATAATTTCAACAATAATCTATCATCGCAACTTAATTATCAAGTTGACATCTCCAAATTACTTTTGAAACAATTGAACAGTTGATAAATTGATCAGTCAATTCACAGAAAACTAACAGATTCAGTCAATTGTTGTATTATATTATTATATTATATTACAGCATGGACTGTGGGAAAAAGAGATGCAACATTTTACTGAATAATCAATTAGTTGTACACTATTAAATTCATCACCAATAAGACAATTTACACTTGCATGATTAATAAAATATATAAAATTAAAAATAACTTATAAACAGATAAATAAGTGGCTACAGCATGACACCATCAGTGTTTAGATTGGCTTAGTTACGCCAGTTTCCCCTTGCAGGATTGTTTAAGTACATTAAGTGTTTAAAGAATATGTGTGTGTATGTATATATATTTACATTTAAGCCATTAGTTTGAGTAATTTCTTAAGAATAGAAATGTAAATTGGCTGATTCCCGCTTCTTCAATGTTACAATGTCCTAGTTCCTCTACTCCTCTAATGACAAACTATCTTTGGGCTGTGGACAGAACAAGACATTTGAAGACATCGTGTTGGGCTTTGGGGAACACATTTGTTTTCACTATTTTCTGACATTTTAAAAGACTGGACAGAATCGACAGAAAATGAAAATAACTGTTAGTTGCAGACGGAGTGGGAAATAATATTATTTTTTAGATAAAACACACTGATTAATAAAAAAATCTATCAGCTAAATAAATGACAAAAATAGCCATCTCTGCAGAACTACTCCAAACAAATTGCTTCTAAATCACAACAATACGTCCACACTTGTTTTCTGAATAATCTGTAATCAGACACAGCTTGGCTGGCAATATCCCCACTATAAAGAAGCAATTATCAAAACAAAATGTATTACCGCTCCCTTATTTTCTGAAATTTCCTACTCCTAATACTAAACATCATCTACTGGGAAGTGACTCACTGCTGCTCATCACTTCCCCTCTTATGACCTCACCAGCCTGCGCACAGACTCCGAGCCAGAAAGCCAACCAGCAACTACAGGGAGGAGATGAAACAGGATGCAGCCGAAGCACGCACAGTCTTCTGTGTAAAGTAACTACTTACTGTACATGCAGCATCCTATCGAACAACATTCACACCTTACAAAGACACATCTGTAATAAGAAAGGTTCGCTGTCACTTACCCAGAGGCAGTAAGGAGTAAGACAGCATGACCACACGTACAGCACAGCTCTCAGCACGGTGCCCATCTCTGCTCTGCCGCACTCACCGGCCTCAGACCCTCACACACGCTTACAACAGTGATGTCACCACACTACTATTATCTCATCTCCGTGAGTATGAGGGTGCTTCCGCCGGTCAGTAAAATTTATGGAAAGTAATCATATCTGAAATCTGCTAACTCCGCCAGATTTTGGCTTTAAATATCATTTTCCCAGCCAGATTAATAAATAATGTTGCACTCAAGTGGATTTTTGTGGGCCTATGCAGTTGAAATCATTTAAACCGGACATGCCACTGTGTTTAAAGCGTATTATTTGTGATGCTGCTTTATTAATATTCTGCTAACAATCTGGTTACATCACATGAATCTTGGCACGTTTATATCCCATTGTACTGATTAAAATGATAACATGTTGAGTTCCTGAGGTATCACTGAATCTGCTGAGACAATTAAAACAACATAAAATTAATCAGAAATCATTCTGATAATTGAATTGTGTATTTTCAGCTTAACATTTTGTTGCTTTTTTGTTTTAAGTGATAACACGCTGAATATCTTTGGGTTATGAGACAAAATGACTAATAAGACGCAGGGATGTCACGTCATATCACTGCTAACATTAACCACAGTATGTAAAATATGTAATGACAGTATCAAATTATTAATACACATATGGCAATATTGTAATTAATCCAGTGCCAGAAACTATCTGGTTGACAACAGAGGAAAAATAAATTATCAAAACAATTACAATATTCAATTTCCCATTAAATTATAATTGTCTTTAGTAGTTTTCAACATGAATGGAAAACATCTCTAATGCAGTGAATTCTGTGCAATGTTTACTGAGCTGTTATAACATCTGTAATATGGCGCACTTCTCTGAACAGTGTGACTGATTAATCTATTTTAATTAGCTCTACTAATGCCACCTCTGCAGTACAGTACTTTCAACAGCTCTTTTTTTTAAAACACAGGCACTGCAATTGGTAACAAGGAGTAGCTAAGACAACAGAGTGGGTGCCACCACAAACTGAAACACAACCACTAGATGGTAGTAGTGACCTTGAACTCATGGTGACTTAATCTGAGCTCCGTATCACAGCAGTGTGCAACTGTACGACACAACACATTGTACTTTTGGGTTCATAGTGCAGGCCCGTCAACGTGAGCCTACAATTACAGTCTCAATGACAAAGAGCAAACTGAACCCAACCCTACACAGGTGATAAATGCTTGAATGCCATGGTACGTGTGTGTATGTGATGTGCAAAGCTGCCGATGCCTGGGAGCAGACACATTTTTGTTTACACTCTTTCAAATAAAATTAAAAAAAAAAAAACAAAACATGTGAACTATGAGGTTTAAAGTTAAGAATAGCAGTTGTAACTGATCAGCATGAAGTTACACAATCACATAAATATTACGTGTCTGCTTGGGTGCAGGACACATGATCATTACGGCTCATTTCACTTCAGAGGTTCCCTGAGCTGTGCTGACAGGTTTCTGACAAATGAGCAGTGAGAACATGTACATATTAACCATTTGTCTAATCCAATCCTGAATTACAGGCCTGAGAAGGTGTTTGGACACCACTTGCCTAGAATATGATGTGGGTTGGGCGGAGGTGAGTGTAGGGAGGGCCATGCCTTCAACATTAGTCATGAGCTCTTCACCAATGAGTACAGCAGCAACTAACTTCAGTCAACTAACTGCATTCCACTGCTGGCTGTCTTCAGTGTACGAGACACACATACAGCTTAAACATGCATAGCATTGCTCACACTCAAGCATGCACAGATTTCCCTCCCTGTCTCCGAGGAGCTCTCAGAGAAACCGTCCAAAAGAAAACAGTGATTTATAATAAAGGGCTCTGAGCCAGTCGTCTAACTGACGCAATGACTTGAGCAGCAGTTTTAAATCTCACTGAGTTACAGCTACAGTTTTGCTGAGACTGAGCTGCAGCCTGACTCACCCAGCTGTGACGGTCCCGCTCTCGGTGGGCGCTGCGGCTTCTCATCCTGGAAAGGCTTACTTCCACAGCACTGCTTGAAGGTGCTGATCGCCGCGACACACTCCGAGACCGCATCCTGTTCAATTCCTGACAATGTAAAGGGATCAAAGTGAGCGTCTCATCTGTACGACCGCTTACATGTAGTATCTCAGTACCATGTTAGATAGAGCATTGTCAATCTGTGAGGGACATTCACATAGAACATGGTAATTTTGACTTTAGGTTTGCTTGATAACAATGGGTCATATGTTAATCAATAAGAAGATTCTTAGTTAACCAAGTTTTCATTGCAGGAAAAAAAAACAAACTCTCCAGGCAGAGGGGACTATCAGTCTCAGACTGGCATTGTCGTTTAATGCAGATTCCTGCATTAGCAGTTGATTATGTCAGGCATTAAATCTTAATTGCAGGATCCTTTCTGGAGGGTAAAGGACAACTCCAAAATATGACAAACTGCAAACTCTGTAGGCAAACATTCCCCAGCCTCTATCATGGCTTATCATCTGAACCATGTAATTACTCTAATGTTAACCACTTAGCACAGCCGCTCACGCTAGTGTTAGAGAGCCTGGATAAATACATGCTTTCTAGCAAAACGTCCAGACAGTGTCCTTGCTGGATAGAATTCTGATTTTGCAGGTGTTGCAGCAGCTCGCTTTGTAAGTGCGCTTGTAAAATATAAACATTTTAATGGGAAATAATTACAGTTTTGTATTTTTCTGTAAAGTAGCACTGTGTTAACAAAGTTACCTATAACATTCCTTTTCAGCCCTGGAACTCAAACTATTTTAGTATTCCTCCCCCCATAACTATCAAAAGACTTAATGAGTATCATAAATGTGCAACAAGTGGTTCACTAGGAGAAGCTCTGATCAGGGGCAGCCCTACATATTTTGTGACTTTATTAGGTGATAATTTGTTGCTTTGTAACAGAGTGTAACTGCAATTGAACACATATTTTTCACTGGTCACATATTCATTGCACACAACACTGGAATAACAGGGAGAGGCACAGGATATGTGCACGGACACTCTTCAACTTGATCAAACAGACACATTCATCCCTGAATGAGCAGAGGAACGGCTAGCTAATCGTGAGTCAGCATAGGTAAATAGACTTTTGCTTTACAATAATCTTACAACATGAGATTTTTTAAAATACTGTAAATATAATATAAAAATCAACTATTCCTTTGGTATCTTGCAGACACAAAAAACCTACAGATAGCATTAACTAACCATGTAAGAGAAGTAGCAATGCTGAATTAATAGAAGCACTTGTCTGTAATTTTAACTGCATGCTGATGACGGTGATAAACCCTAGTACAGTTCCTAGTTAATTAGGAACTGAGAACTGTTTCAGTTACCTGTTAACTCAATACTGAGCTGAAGAGAGACTATAATGTTGCCATTATTTCCTCTAGCAAAACCAATAAAAGCCAGTTCACTCGACTGAAATAATGGCACCTGTGTACATGATTTGGACTGTATACATGGTTTTCACTGGGTTTAATTTTGGGAGCCTAGAAAACTACGAATATAACAGTTAAGAAAATAATCATATGGCCTTTTCAATTTTATATGTTTACCTTAGTCTATACTTACAGATACATATGGGAATAGATTGTTATGTAACAAAATAACCTGCTTTTTTACCCTTTCCATCTTAAATTCTACAAAAAAAATTAAATCCTCAACCTCTTTAAAAAACTACAACTACAACGTGCCCATTTTCCACAAGGGCATAAATGATTAACTAGCGTCCCTGATAGTATTTCCTGGATCTGTCTCACTCACCTGGGATCCCTGTGATCTCCGGTGGCTCTGGGTCTGTCCCCTGTTGTCTGGAGGCTGTGGCTCTCTGGGAAACCAGATCTGCTCTGCAGTAGTGCTGTTCGAGAGTCCACCGGCAGGGTTCCCGGCTTTGGCCTCTGCCCCATGAAAAGGGGTCATATTGAATGGATCATCCACCACAGCGGACCTGTGTCTCTGTGGAGACGGGAGCCGTTCCTCCTGCCTGAGGAGGAGCTGTTCTAGGCTGAGTTTGTTGGCATTTTTTCTGGGTTCAGTCACAGGTGTGTCTACAGACATCTCAACAGGCCGCAGCTCCCATGGGTCCATAGAAGATGTTGTCCATATTGGGCTTGAGAAACCCACTGATGTCTGCGCTGGTACGTTCCAGCTAACATCTCTTTCAGGTGTGGGCTGTAACCTTGTCCCAAGCTCAGCATCTAATCCCTGAACATTCGACAGAGGAAACAAGTCTTTACTAGGAGTGAGCTGAGCTTGAGATGTGAAGGAGTCGATGTCAAGAATGGCGGGTTTGTAAGGCTCCTTCCAGCGTGTCGCAGCATCGCTACGATGAGAAGGAGCCTTAGATATCGGGTCACTTCTGAGCACAGAGTCCAGATCAACAACTTTAGGCCTCAGAGATGATGCCTCCAACCGCAGCCTCTCCTGCTCCTCTTTCTTCTGCTTCTCTTTCAGTCTCTGCCTCTCTGCTTCTTGTTGTTTGGCTATGTGTCTCATCTTCTCAGCCTCTTCCCTTTTCTCTGCCTCCTCCCTTTCCATCTTCTCCTTCAGCCTGCGTCTCTCAAGCTCCTGAATTTGTTGTCTGTCCCTCTGCTTTTCAAATTCCAAGAGCTGCCTTCTCTCCATCTCTTTCATTCTCTCTAAATCCTCCTTCCGCTGTCTCTCCTTCTCCTGTTCTTGTTGTCTCAGCCTCTGGTTTTCTAATTCCTGTCTCTCAATGTCAAGTTTTCTCTGTCTCTCCCTCTCTAAATCTCTCTGCCGCTGTTTCTCTAGCTCCCTCTGCTTTTCCCTCTCAATCTCTTTCTGACGCTCCTTCTCCAACTCCCTTTGTCTTTCTCTCTCTTTATCAAGCTCTTTTATTCTTAACATTTCCTGTTCTAATGCCATTTGTTTTATCTTCTCCACCTGTTCCCTCTCCAGCCTCTCTCTAAGTCTCTGCTTTTCAAGCTCCATGAGCTGCTGCCTCTCCTTTTCTATCTGCTTCTGTTTTTGAAACTCAGCGAGCTGTTGTCTCTCCAGCTCTTTCATTCTCTCCAGCTCCTCCATTCTCTGTTTCTCCTTTTGGAGTTCCAGGAGGCGTCTTTCCTTGTCCAGCTCCCTCTGCCTCTCCTCTTCCCTCTGTCTTTGCCTTTCCTTTTCACGCTGTCTCTCCATTTCCTGCAGTTTATGTTTTTCAATCTCTCTCTGTCTCTCAAGTTCTCTGCGTTTTTCTCTTTCAAATTGTTTTTCGAGTTCTTTTTGTTTCTCCCTCTCCAATTCTTGCAATTTCTGTTTCTCGAGGTCAATCTGTTTCTGTTTCTCGAGCTCAATCTGTTTCTGTTTCTCAAGTTCTATCTGTTTCTGTTTCTCGAGCTCAATCTGTTTCTGTTTCTCGAGCTCAATCTGTTTTTGCCTTTCCAGTGCACGCTGTTTCTTCTCCCTTTCAAGTTCTTTCTGTTTCTCCCTCTCCAATTCTTGCAATCTCTTTTTCTCAAGCTCAGCCTGTTTCTGCCTTTCCAGTGCACGCTGTTTTTCCTCAAATTCTTGCTTCTCCTTTTCAAACGCTTTCTGTCGCTGCCTTTCAAACTCTCTTTGCATCTCCCTTTCCTTCATTCGTGCAAATTCTAAATGTGCTTGTTTCTCTATTTCCAGCTGCTTTTGTTTTTCCCTTTCCAGCTCTTTCAATTTTGCTTTCTGTCTTTCTGTCTCCTTTTTGAGTTCTCTTTTCTTTCCAGCTTCGATCATTTCATCTTTTGCCTGTCTGTCCGATGCTGATCGGATCTCTTTGGGTGACATGTGGCTCCTCATCATCAGCTCCTCAACTTGATCTTGAGGGCTTTTTCCAAAAGCTTCATCTAATGGTGTATTCCTCCTCATTGGAAGAACCTTCCCTTGCGAGCTGCCCAGAGCTGACCTCACAGAAAAATCATCAAAGGGCACAGTCATGTCCACAGTGCTTGTACTTGCATGTCCAGGAGACACTGGCTCCTGTATTTGCCCAGTCAAAGCAAAGTAGGTTGCCCTGGGTTTTGGCTGTTCTTCTGTCTGCAGCATTTTCAAACGTTTAGGGGCTGCAGCCACTTCATCCTGCTCTGCCACTCCCTGCCTGTCTTTGTCTTTATCTAAATCCACTTTTCCTTCCCTTTGTGATTCCTTTAGCATCCCTTTGTCTAAACCTGCTTCCTGGTCAAGATTTGATGCGGTCCACTTCTGCAAACCTCCTACTCTCAGATATCGTGGCTGCCGTTCTGGCGTCACTGTCGAAGCTGGTTGTCCCTGTGCCGGACCAGCCCTCTCTGCCGCTGGCCTGCTCCCCTCTGAGCGTCTGGAGCGGAGTGTCATGGCCTTGTCCTCCCACAGAGCCGATGGGACGCTCTCACTCACTGCCCGATTCTCTTCGACTGCCTGCACTGTGTCAAAGGCATGTAACACCCGCAGAGGACTTGACGGAGATAGAGGCTCTTTGTAGGTGGCGGTGACCAGAGTTCCCTCATCCTCCATATCTGCTCTCTGAAACGACGGGCTGCTGAGTGAATCCTTGGCATTGTTGCCCTCATCCATCACCAGCACACTGTGTTTCTCCACAACATTTTCAAACAAGGATGCTCGCACAGTCTGTACTTCAACACCAGGGCCACCTGCCTTGCAAGTGGTGCCAAATGTCTGTCCTGCCTCAGGCTCTTCAGGTGTGGAGGCCTTTTTAAGCTGCTCTTGGGAATCTTTTAAATCCGAAAATGTCTTGTGGTCATCAGGAGTGATAGCTGAATCTTCAGCCTGAGAAAATAAGGAGACATACTGAGTATTCACAGCAATAACAGCTTTGTTGCAACTAAATCTCTATTGTTTTTTACTAAAATGTTATCACCATTTTTTACACTACGCATTTGTTACAGATTAAATCATCTGACAGAAATAAAAGCTTTAAAAAACAACTATGAACGGAAGCACGTTTTACTAATATAAAACCAGAGAGTAGAGCAAATGTGACTTGACAGCAGAACAGGAAAAATACAACACAACAAAGGAGCTCAAATGATTGACTGAACAACTGTCAGCACACAAACGGAATCCCCTTCTCCTATGTTGGCCTCATAACAGTGGGTGTGGTGCCGAGGTGGTAATCAAAGCCTCTCTGTATTGACCTTTTCTCAGTGATCTCTTCTCTGCATGTTTCATAACTGGCAGCCACTGGGGATGATAAATGCTTCAGGTGTCTTGAGTTTCACAGTTTTGTACATCTATGGTAGCAATTCTTTCTACTCCAATGCCCCATTTTCTCGATGGAAATTTCCTTCTGAATGCAGATAGGCTTTGGTCCACTGAAAATGTGAGCACTCTTTAAGGTGCATTTCAAAATGTTTTAAAGTGTAGCTAGACTAGCAGATACAGACACAAAAAGCAGACTGTTTTTGTTATGTACCTTGAATTTCATTTTGGCAAGGGATGACAAGAAACACACTGAAATGAGACTCCGTTTAGAGAATAGTTGTACTTTTCCAAGCACTAAGCTTTAACACAGCTTCTCATTGTTATGCTCATTTGCCTGCTAAACACAGGCTGAACCCAACAGAAACCAGTTCCTACAAAGCTTAGTCCCTCTCTTACCCTCCTCTGAGGATCTTTGCTGATCTCATGGCGGTCTGCTGCCTCAGTGAGGGAAACAAGGTCTGGTGACCTCTCGGATGAAAACCTGATGAACATACATCACACAAGACAAAAGCCATGCATGACAATGGAACTCCTGGACAAAGACACAAAACAAAAGCAAAACCAAGGAAACTTTAAAAGCAGTTCTTACCTTGTAGTTAGGTCAAGGGGCAGAGGGCGGGGCTTCAGTGCAGGTTTTAGGACAGGGCTCTGAGTTGGCGTTGTATCTTCTGTTAGCTGCTTGATGAGCCGTTTAACACCCACTGGTGATTCTGTATCAGGAACCGGCTGCACTGGAGAGTGAGGATCTGACCCTTGGCCTGCAGCACCTGGCCCAGGAAAGGATGACGAATCGAAGAGAAGACTGATTCGCGACTTGATGCTGACCCCACGCTTATCCTCATCAGTCTCTTTTACAGCTATTTCTTCTGTCTTTTTGTTGCTTTGGTCTGGGAGGGCAGGATCAGCAACACCATCAGTTCTTTGTGGTGAGGTACTCTTGGGGTTTTTATCTTGCTCTCTGTTCTGTGGCAGTGCCTTCTCCTCTGGAGTGTTCTCTTTAGTATCTGTTTTAGGACTTTTACGGTGCAGTGAAAGACCAATAGACTCAAACTTGGATGTGAGATCAGCTGAAAGGGGTCGTCTCGCAGCCCAGCGAGGAGCCGAAACTGGTGTTTCAGATTTAGTTGGACTGCCAGGAAAAATGGCTGAAACGGGTCTGGGCCTGGAGCCTCTGGGCTGGGGTCGCAGTGGCACAGAAACTTCAGGCAGAGCTTTTTCTTTTGCTTCTTCCTCCTGCCCTACCTGAACGAGAAAACCCATGGACTTAGCTCTGGTAATGGAGGTTCCACCTTTACTCTGTGCTGTGTGGCCCTTCTCATCTTCTTTTTTAGTGGTTCCAGACCACTCTGCAGATGGAAGTTTTTTAAGACTCTTGGAATAGGCCAAGCTTGAGGCAGCAGGTTTCTGCCTCTCTGCTGGCACAGAGGCAGTGGGTTTGCTGGGATCTCCAGGGTCGAGTGGAGGCGCTGGTTTAAATGCATGGACTGTTGGCTTGGTTGTTTGTCCAGTGTTGACCTTATTAGATGTTTTAAAGGAGGTAGGGGCAGGACGATTGGGGTTGGTTGATACTGGCCTGGGTTTGCTGGTGGTAACTGATTGCTGTGGTGGTTTTGGACTGCTTGGAAGCTCAGGTTTGTATCCAGCAAGACGAGTGGACTCTGGTCTGGGTTTGGTTTGAGGCTTAGGGGCAAGAATGGGTTTAATAGTGGGGTTTTTCTCCACAGAAAAAGGCTTGGGAGTGAGTCGGGGCTTGGGGCCTGGGACAGGTTTGTTAGGTTCTGGTGTGATGATATGTGACTGATTGATAGATGGGATCTCGATAAGGCTCTTATTGCTGGAGTCAGTCAGAGGACTCAGATGAAGTCGTCCTCCTGCCACTGGCCTCCCTACCTCCCCTGTTTGAACCTCCACCTGAGCAGCCATCCTTTGTTACAGCACCTTTTTTCAAGTATAAAGAAAAAAACACAATCTGAGTATAACAAATTATTTATTTTACTGTTAAAATACTAAACAACAGCACTACTTCACACAAATCAAACTCATAAATAGCCTCAAAACTCACTCACTCTATCTAGCCATTATGGACTTTGTCTTGGGAGTGTCACAATTGTAAGCCTTCGTAGGAAAGATATTTATAAAAGTTTATTGATGACACTGGCACGTTAGAGTGCACGTGTGGATTAATAAACATGATGTGTAATATTAAGTGAATGGCTGTTTTTGTCATCCATATTCACATTAATATGCTTTTCCTTTTATAACTGTAGTAGCTACCAGTTTGTGCAAAATACTGAATTAACAATTCACTTGCCAAAACCCCCTCTAATAGAGTGGGTTATTTTTGGCTTATTTTTGTTTGTGGCGTAAACATTTGGAATAATTTTCAATAAAATCAAGGCATTAAAGGCAGCAAGAGAACACTTTTAATTTTTCATAGCTGAAGAATCACTGGTGGACCAGATAAGTTCAGGTCCATTAAACTTGCATTACAACATGAGCCTGCATCAATTGTAGGCACAGTAATCATTTATGGTATTATTTACACACATTCTTTTTCTGCAATAACATATGAAAATATCGTACACAAAAAAGGCCTATTGTTTAAGCACCAGCTGTGTTGGCAGGGAGCTTAAGATACGAGACATTATTTGATTGCATATTAAAATGTGTTTCCTGTATTTTTACATAGACTATATTTGTTTAGCTACAGAAGTCCTTTCGTAAATATCTTAATGTTGGTTGCACTCAGCTTTGTTACAAATGAAAGTACAACATAAGTACCTTGTCTTTACAAACAGTATTATTTAGCCTAACATGTTGTACATACTTTAGTGCAGTGTAGCCTGGAGTGAATGCAATTACTGCTTTTACTGAAAAAATTTACCTTAACCTGTTAAGACCCGCACTCTTGCTTGATGTGCATTTTTTATTTTTCTTTGCTATTTGATCAGATCAAATAGCAAAGAAAAATAAAAAAAATTTAAAAATATAAAGAAAATATAAAATGTATTTAAAAAATATTCTGTAAAAACCAACAATAATAAAATAATAAGAATAAAAACGAATAATAAAAATAAAATAGCAAAGAAGAATAAAAAATAACAAATATTAATAAAATGAAAAAATATTTTAAAAATATTTTTAAATACCAATATAATAATAATAATAATAATAATAATAATAACAATAATAATAATAATAAATAACTACTGTGGTAATATAGCATAAAATGTGTCTACGCATGTGGATGCCAGGTCTGAAGAGGTTAAACCTTATCAATTTCTTGTTTGTAATATATCAAAGTATTTGGTAAAAAGTGCTTCCCTTGAATGACTAGTGTAGCAGTAATCATGACTGCATACCTTTAAGGTGGATCCTGAGACAAGGAGGGGCAGGACAACTGCACAATGTCATTGTATTCTTTGTCATGCTGTAACACAGGCATGCTAGTCTTTGACAGTGAATGGGGGATTTCACTGCAAACTCACACCGGACTGCCATTAAAGACCTAGCTCCACCCCTAATAAACCTTTTATGACTATTATCCAACAGTTTCTTCAATCTAAAGTAGGCATAGTGATGAATATCTGATAGCTAGAGATCAACGAACTCTGCTCTTTTGACACTCTGTGATGATAATCATGTTTATCTGATGTTTCTGTAGTGATAATGAAGACAGAAAACTACTCAAGCACTTCTGTGTTAGCCCTTTAAGAGGCTCTTTCTTCACATCTGATAATGCTTTCCACATGTTGCTGTCGAGTTATTTCACTGCACAGACCAGCAAGTTCTTTTGGAACTGCTGCTGCAGCAAAAAACAAACCAAAAAACCCAAAAAACAGCATATCCTACCTGACCAGATGTCAACCGTCTGCTGTCGAGCTCAGGCTGTTGTTGTAACCAGACCGTGATGTCATATCACACAGGAGGAAGGCATTGGAGAAGCCTGAGGGTAACACACTTTGCGTCAATAAAGCACACAAGCTATTCATATGTCAAGAAAGACATGCTTCAGGCTACAGCAGAGAAATCACAGCAGAGCAACAGAGGGGCTGTCCCAAAGCTTCTTCGCTGTGCTGTTCTCACGCCTTCGTACAAGTGGCAAGTAGATGGTAGTGTTTACACTGACACAGACTTGAGTAAACACAGTCACACCCATACATTTGAGCTGATGGGATATTGGTCCACACGTAAAAAAAAAAAAAACAAAATACACAAGAAAAGTCATTAACTCTGTTCTGCTATATGTTTATCTTTCCCTGTTCCTATATTTGCATTATGTCCTACATCACTCCTCATGCGCCATCACTCTCACACAGCTTACTACGTCTATGTAAATTCAATCTGTGAACGTTGGAACTATAAATGCTGCAAACGCTGCAGCCGTCATTTATGTATGAGGCATGTGTTATTAACAAGCCTAAACCTGTTCTGTGCATCTCATTTTACGCAACAACTGATAAGTGCTAACTTCCCCACGGTCAATTAAGTTATTTTATTCCATGCATCAACAAAAACAAATACAGAAAATGGAAATCCAAGGAAACAGAACGATGCTGAACAAACACAGACTGGCTTGTGCTTGGCTAAGGGAGACTGAAAAGTTGAAAACTTGAACTTTAGATGTTGACAGGAAACGCCTTCGCCAAGATGGAATGCTAAACATTCGCTGTGATGGTGGGTCAAGCAGCACAGCAGGGATTAGGAAAGTGTCTGCCTTATATAGGCTCAGGCATACGAGGGAATATCCTACACAAGACTCATTACTGAGAGAACAACAGTTAAGAAGTCAGACATGTGCATTACTTCTAGCATGCTGCATAAGAATGTTGATTATTCAATACATTTGGCAGGTATCTTTAGGAGGATCTGGCAACAGACATATCTCTTTCATTTCTAGCAGGAAGCACATAGAGGAGAGTGGGGCATAGGGTAACCCAGTAAATTGTTTGTTATGTTTTGGCCCTGATTCGTTCTCGTGAAAGATATCAAGACATTAACCTTGTTCAGCAGGTTATGCAAAGAAAACTTTCCTCCACAGACAATACACAACTGCATGTCATCTAATCTGCTGACATCTACGAGAAGTAGTTTGGTCACTCTCAAATGAGTTCCCACATTGTGCAAAACAAAGCTTTAAGTTACAATCTACAAACAGTGCAACATCTACAGCTTAAGTTGCCTGCTGTCATTTAAGAGATTAGCCTGTCTGTGATATTCATCAGTATTATTGGACAGATTTAAGACTATCTTGCAATCAGAAAGTAGTCCAAGTGCAATTAAATCTGACTGTAAATCTGTCAATGCACCACAACTAACCACAAAGTTAGATTTAATGAGTACCTGTCAGATGCTTACATACCCCCTATCTCCCTCCCCTCCCCACACTAAAGATCACATTTACAGCATATGTAGATTATGAATTAAGAGATGTTTACACTGATACTGATCGGTAGTGATTCATTTTAACATAAATCACATTACACCAGAGGCTGCTTTTGGTGATTTTCCATCTTCGCTGCCGTCGCTCCGGTGTTTGCAACAAGTGCTACCTCTTCCTCATGCCCTGCCTGCTCACCTACACCACCTCGTATCGTGGACGGTATCCGCTCCAATGAAAGAAGAAAAAAAAAAAGACAGCCTGCACACAACAGGAGGGCATAATTGCACGAAAACTGTACACAAGTACTGAATGCAGAGTTGAAGATGTCTGATAATTCACGCACACTTAAAATGAGAGGAACGATAAACGCATCAACAGCTTGCTGGCTAGCAGCCGTAAGCTAACAACTCAAGAACTCGCAAAATGGAAACACTGACTGGACCTGGATGTTTGATCCGAACTGGAGACAACTTACCGAAAGATAAAGTCAGCGGTCCCTCTCCTCTCGTCGAAACAACTTTAAAACGCGATATTATCCAGCCAAGTTAGCGGGGTGAATACGAGTCGTGACAACTGGTTAATAGAGAGGCTAGCGGAGCGGCTAACTTAGCTGGTTTACTTAGCTAGCCAACTGACTGGCTATCCCGTCTCAGGTTGCAGTGTTGTTGACAGGCTCGACTAGACGGCGAACAAGCCGCCTGACTGGTTAGCAGCCGCGGCTCGGTCAAGTTAGACAATACGACGTAGTGCGTCCCCACATCGCCGTAAAAATAAAGCGTAGCAAACCATAAACTACTGCTGTAATATGAAAAGCTGGAGCTTTAATGTGTGTCTAAATACAGACTTAGACTAAGCAGCCAGTTTCTATGTACAGGACTTTTCTGTATGAGTAGCCACCATCAAGCAGTACCAACTCCTACAGAAGTGTCACCTCCTCGACTTCCGTTAAGACTTGGCCTGAATATGTTTAACTTTACACATCTTCAGCTTGATCCGCAACTAAAAATGGGATAATGTGATTGTGCAATTATCATCCCATCCCAGCTTTATTCCTTATAGAAATAATTTTGTTGTTTTCCAGGTAGAAAAAACAAAAACAACAACAAACAAAAACAAAAACACTTTCATACACATAAAAGGAATTCCTACCAGTTTTTTAAAAGTCTATTTGGCTGGAGTCTTTCTGAGTAAACAGATGTCTACCTGGAGTAGTAATATCATTTTAATAATATTTTATTATTTTCTTTCTTTATTTTATATCCTTTTTCACTGTTTGACAATTTGATTTATTTATTTTTGTTTATATATATGTAATCTTTCTTAAATCTTTCATTCGTAAGTAATATGATTGAAAAAGTAGTTTTCAATCAAACCATTCGCTATTTTTGCATTTGTACAAGATCCTTGACAGTTTATAATTGGGTTTCAGCACATGTCATGGCACTGATACTGCTCTCATACAGTTTAAAAATGACATTCACATATATAGCGGTCCAGGGAGTCCAACAATCCCAATTTTATTAGACCCTAGTGCAGCATTTCACACTGTGGATCATGAACTACTCAAGAAAGACGTTCAGGCTCTCAGATCATCTGGAATATATATGAGTATTGGCAATTATGAATCCGAAATACCCCAAATGATGTGTGGAGTCTGCAGTAAATAAAGATCAGTTTTTGAAGCCCTCCTTTCAGTCTCTACATGCTTTCCAGTTTGCAGATCTTCACAGACTTTAGAGTTGCTTATCACAGCTATGTAGTTGGTCTCTGAAGGACTCTGATTGTACAGACGTGCATTGTCCTTGTATGAAGGAAGGAAACAATTACATGCAACAAAACCCCCTTCAACTAAATAAAGACAATGCTAAATTGATTGTTTCTGGAAATCAAGAAGGAAGGTCGGTATTTAGTGCTTACCTTGAGTATCAGGCACAAAAAAACAACACCCAGGTCACTGATGAGGAACTACATTTCAGTAGCCACATTAAAGCTGTAGCTAAATAGTGAGAAAACATGTGTCCATGCAAGCTTTAGCAAAACTTATGCATGCTTTTATCATTTGTTAAAAGGACTACTGTCATGCATTCATCACTGGCCTATTCAATAAGACCATTAGATCTTTGCAACTCATCCAAAAAGCTGCTGCTAGAATATTGACAAACACCATAAAGAGAGAGCACATTATTTGGATTTTTAGTTTCCTGCACTGGCTTCCAGTTTAAGAAAGACTTGAATTTAAGGCCCAACTCTTTGTTTATAAGTCTCTGAGTGGTCTGGGCCCAAAATATATTAGAGATATGTTTGCTGGAGCCTGGTAGGTCTCTCTGATGTGCAGGGATTGGCCAGTTAGTGTTGCCCGGAGTTTAGACCAGATGAGGTGAAATGGTGCTTTGTCATTATTGTATTGGAATTAGGCTGCTCTTGGAACTTAGATTTTCCTCAACTTTAGCCATTTTTAAAGTACTGCTTTTAATTTATCATTTTTCTTTTGACTTATTTTATTATTCACCGTTTCCCCCCTCATGTTTTTTTCTACTGTTTTAGTCAGTCGGTTTAAACTATTCTATATGTGCACTTTATTCAGTTTGCCTCTACTGTTTTGTTTCCTTTTTTTCTACTGTATTTATTTAACCTTATACATGTTTTATTTTACCTTTAGCTCTAGATCCATTTTATTAATCTGTGCATGGTATGATGCCACATAAATTAGAAAACCCACATAATTCATGTAATCTAGTGGCATTATAGGTCTAATTAATATTAGACAATAGCCGGAAACTAAATATTCAGTCAATGTAGAAAACACTGGTTGTGTTGCTAACATAACTTTACAACACAATGGATGGCACGACAGGTGTCAGACTTGTCATGACTGCCCCCGTGTGGAGAGAAGAAAATACTGCATCAATAAAATAGCACCCACCACCCTAATTCAATCAATCCAGGTGTTTGATTTTAACAGACATGAGTTGCAGAAAACAGTCAGTTCTTTGATTGTGCATAAATTGTTTATTCATTATAACAGACTAGTTATGATGACTAGCCTATAAACTTGTTTAAAATTAAAGGTGAATTGAAGATCCCTCAAACAAAATAAATTTCCAATCCACATCTCTCTTGAGTTTCACAGGCATTCGTTAAATGTCAGCAATTATCAAACTTCACACGTTTTCAACACTGAAATAAAACTGGGGGAGTAATGTTAAAAGTCAGTAGACATTCTACACCAGAAAATGAAAGGAGAAACTGAATGAGAAGAAAGCGTGTATTTACGGTTTGAACCAGGCAGAATACATCAGAGTTCTGTTGAATCCACAGAACTAATCTCTCTATACAATACTGTGTTTTCACTTCCTTGGTTTGAGAATCTATGCGTTTGTTGGTGTTGTAATAATACTAGGGCTCTTATCTCCACAATCTGAAAACCTATCCTCTTGAACTTTTACCTGGGATTAACACTGAAAATGTACTGATTTGTTTCCTTCTGAAGATAATGTGTGGGTGCCGAGTATCCTGGAAAAATTCAAGGTGCAACGTACCTGCAGCTGGCTGACTGCTACTCTAGTATAAAGCACCCTCAGATTATCTTGTCCATATTACTCACAGGTTCTAAATGCAAAGCAGGATGAATTTGAAGAAAGCTGGGCACCGTAAAGCAAGGTCTGTAATGCAAACAGGTATTGGGAATTCTTGAAAAGCCTGAAGCACACGTTATATTAGAGTCAGCAGCTTGATATATTCCTTGCTTTACTTAGCATCTGAGTTCAATGTTACCCATAAGGCTTTCAGTGTGTCAAGAGGATGATGTGAAGTTTTGACCTAGTTGTAAAACAACAAAAAAACAGGTAACTGTAACTGATGGGAGGAAATATGAACAGTGGATCAAGTCAATGGAACAATGTCTAAAGCAGCATGAATGTCTGCTACATACTAAAACCTATTTCCATAGCTTGTAGTTCCAAGAAAGATCTGCATGAAGTAAAAACACAAGCAGTGGGAAGATCTTCAGAAACAATATGTTTAAATGAACTTCAGTGTTGTCTACTTTGTGTGAACCATGGATGTGCTGAACAGAAGTTTCTGCTTTTTCTTTTTCTTCTTTCCTCCTTTTTCATCTGAAAGAAAACAAGGCAAAGATAAGTGCAAGTCTGAGGGCAAATAAACTGACTTCACATTACCCTAAGAAAAAACAAACAATCTAACTTGAATCAACTAGCTGCAGGTGACTAAAAGGTTTCAGACCTGGTTCAACCACAGCTTGTGGTGGACAAACTGGTCCACTGTCCAGCTCCAGAAGCGCCTTCTCAAACGCCTGACTGAAGGAGTTCTGAAAGCTGGGCACAGGGACTCGGTCGGACCCATCGCTCTCTCCATCACTGTCTGGTGCTGGGGGAGCGAGCAGCTTATCTGCACGGGGCAAGACAACGCAGAGTTCAGTAAATCTTTGGTGTGTTGTACTGCCTAACAGCTGTAGAAACTGGTTTTACAGGAAATGCACAATAACACACAAACCTGTGATTTCACCAACTCATCAGCATGTGCAACTTGTATCAACAAGCACATGGCCAATAAAAGTACATAGCAATCTACAAATACAGAAATGCATTTCTTTGTGAACCGAATAGATCATTTAACGCAGCGTTTTCTCAGCTTACAGCCAATTGATGAAAGGTTTGGTTTTATAAGACATAACAGATTTTTCTATAGATAACAAGTATGTTTTTTTTTAACTTTTACACCATGATGAGTTTAGTTTCACAAAGCTAGAAACAAAATACAATACCTAAGTCAAATAGAAGACAGTTCAAATATGGGGAAGCAGAAATAAGGTCCATCTGTCCTAGTGAAAGATGAAGCTAATATAAGCCCCTTTCACACAGCCTATTCAAGACAGGACTGTTGTGCCTTCCCTTTGCTGTTTTGTGTACAAGGCATAAGGATGGGATGGGGAGGGGTTGGCAGCATTACTGTTGCGTCTTTAAGTCAGCAGTGGAGGTAATCACAGAGCGGAATTGACGTCTGTGTGAAAGGGTGAGCTATTATGGCAGGCCACGCCAACAGTGTTGGCACTGTTGTGTTACACGTTGCGTCTTTTGTTGCAGAATGCCAGCACATGCGAGAATAGCGTCATGCTTGATTGTTTAGTTCAGTCTGAATGAACAAAGGTGTGCGACAGCAGAATAATAGAGGAATCTTCTTGGCAGCATGATAGCAAGATATCTGTGTGAAAGGGTTTATTAAAAAAATATTTGACAATCACAGTAAAATACAGAGCTGCATTTTGAATCCAAACTGATTTGGATAGCTTGTGCATAGGAAGTTATGTGTATTTAAACAGTTTCTTTCTTTTTCTTTTTTTTTTTTACAGGGTTTGTGTCAAAGAATTCTCAAACTTCAGACTCCAATCAACACAATAATAACTTGAGGTAAAGCTGATGTTTAGATATTTCAAATTAGTGTCCATTTAAAATTCCACAACTGCAGTGTTCCAGGGTAAATGATAACATCCAATTTTCAAATTACTGTGTTGAACCATCACACGGTGTGATGCCATCAGCACTTTACAAGCCACCACAACATCCACAGTCTTCAACTACCTTTCTTTGGAGTGATCCTGGGCCCAGCATCAACTCTGGCTTTTCCATCTCTTAGCATCTATAAAGGACAGTCAGGTTCACACCATGTCAAGTCATGTGATGCATGTCCCTTATGACAAAGGCAGTCTCAATGAATATATATATATATTTTTGTACCATACACACCTGGGCAAAGGACATGCAGTGGGAATCCTCCTCCACACTACCCACAACAGGTGATGACACATTCAGACTTGGAAATCTCATCCCATCTAAAGAAAAAGAAGGAACCAACATAAATGATTATTTTCGCGATGTTCAGATGCTTAACCATAGACCACAGAGACAGACAACTCGTGGAGGAGCTCATCTTACCAGAGGAAGGGCTGCTGCTGAGGGGTGAAGGAGGGGCGAAAGTGAAATCAGGTTGGATTGGGGGACTGCTGCTATAAGGTGGAGAACCAAATGCTGGGAAATGCTGAAGGTTCTCTAGCCCAATATGCACCTCAGGATCTGAAGGGACACATGAGTGCAAATATGTTGTTATGGGATTTAAACTTTTTCTGGAAGTATAACTGCCAAGTGATGCAAAGTCAACAACTGTACTTACATTTACCCTGCTTCTTATTCTCTTCAATTTCAATTCGTTTCTCTCTGCGTTTTTCGTCCCTTGCTTTCTTCTGCCTCAGACGCTTTCTTTTCTCCAAGTCATCTAATAGTTTTAGGAAAATACATCCGAACAACCGTTACCATCTATGAAAAGTTTTTGCTACAATTTTAAATGCCCACCCTGAAAACTGAACTCAAAGTGTTCTAACCTGCAAAGGTGTCCAGAGTCTCTTTGGACAGGATTGGTGGCTGCAGGGCTAACTCACAGATGCTGAACTCGCATGTGAGTGGCAGATGAGCCAAATAACGATGCCGACGACGGATGTCCTGCAATGAAGCCATACAAGAGAATTCAGCCACAATAATAACCCCTTCAGAGTTCAATTAAAAACGGGAGCAGAGTATGTAATGCAAGCTACTGTAGTTTATAACAGCAATTTTGCAGAAAAAAAACTCAGTTGGCTTAAGTGAAAACAACTCTAATAAACAAGATACTAAACAATAATAAACAATAAACAAACACTTCCTTGTTTGCTGACCTCAGTGACTGTGTGTCCCACTATCTCCACCACTCTGGCAGTGATGGAGTCAGGACTGGCCTCCAAACTGCCATATTCACGCACAAGACAGCGCACATTCACAGGATGCATAAACATCTGCTGGCAGTCGTCAGCTGTGAGAGAGAAACATGGGACAGGCAGAGATAAAAGTAATGAGGAAAAGTTTATTAAAACGCAAACATGGGAAAATAAATACCAACAATACATAGAGCCACAACAAATAGGTGTCCTGCACTTTATATTGGTCTGAATCCATAACATCCTGCACCATTTCTCCTTCACTGTCAAAATTTCCAACTTTTATTTATCATTAGAGTAAAATGCAGTCAAAGTTTTTTGATTCGGGGGCACTGGTATATGTGCTACAACACTGCTACAGAGTTGGAATTCTATTTGAGACTTTTTAACACTCAAAATAAACATATTAAAATCAAGGAAATAGCCTCACAAAGGATTTGTCAGGTAGTGGTTTTGTAACCAGGAAGTTTGCATTTGTGTGACAATTTCCTCAAAACATTCTCTCACAGGGAATAAGCTAAAAGTGTAACAACTGAGAAGTAGTATTTTGTTCTTTGGTTTAAAAAGGGATTTCTGAAAGCCCTTTACTTGCTATGGCAGGATTCTGCTGGGCAGAGCAGGTAAGAGACCATGGAATTACTCACCTTGGTAGAAATAATAGTAAGGTCCATGTACCACACTGGCTGAGGGGCGGGCTGCCTCTGCCTGGTTGGCCAGGCCCTCCTCTTCAAGCTGGGGCTCTGGAGCTGCATCCATCATGGCCTCAGGAGGCTCCTCCAGCACACTCTCAAGAATGGCTTCCGGGAAGCCAGGTAGCTCTGCATCTGCATCTTCAGCAAGGTCCTCCACCTCATCATCAAATGCAGAGGAGTACTGCAGCACAGGCTAGGAAAGACAAAAAACAGAGGTGACGATAGGCATAACATCAAAGTAGAACGTATCATCACAGGGAAGCACTTGAACAAAAAATATTTTGCTCAATCTCAAGAGACACAATATTATCAAAAAACAAAACAACAAAAAAAACAAGAGTAAAAGAGGTGTGCGCTTAGATTCACCTTGGCACTGCTGATGTTAGTCACTACTTCCTCCACAGGAGAAGAAGGTTCTTTCAGAGTCAGAGAACTCATGTCCAGACTGTCTGCTTTAACCTTTTGCTGCTTCAGCAGTATTCCCTCTTGCTCCTAAACCACAAAGACAAAGACACAGAGGTAGACAAATGACTAAACTACAGCTTGTGTGGTTTAATCTGTAGTAAAGTAGGTCTATATTTATATTCCATGTTACAGTTTCTATTTCACCAAATGAAAACGCATTTACATTGAATAGCATAGTAAAAAAGGCATTTGCTAGCCATTATCAGTCTTTTTGCAGCATTTCTTTTCATGCCTGCTCCATTCACTACATACTGTCGGTTGCTTTACTTGTAAGTCAAATGAATCTGACTGTTCGGTGCCACAAATAAGCCTGTAGCTTTACTTGTAGAAGACAAAGGGCGCTCTGGATGAAGCAGCCTTGAGCATCCTCTTCCTGGCTAAGCTGAGCCTGAAGGATTGCCTTCTCCTCTGTCATCAGGCTCAGGACCTGCGCCGGGGAGGTCAGCAGCAGCTTGGAGTATGGACTCAAACAAGCATCTAAGAAAGGAGTGATTGAAAACAGAATTTAATTACATAATGTAAAGTAATATATGTTATTATTTAATAGTCTCTATAGTTTAGTATTGTGTATGTACAGTTTGCATAGAAATTAAAAAGTGGAAAATATTTCGCTTGCATTCCTGAGGTGATAAACCAAATTACTGAACATTGTGTATGTAAAATTGGCTATTATTAGTTGCAGTAAGACATATAGATGGCCCAGTCCCTTACCTCCAAAGCGGACAGGCTCCTCCACCTTCACCCACTGAGAACTGGGCATGGCCACCAGAGCCCCCTTTTCCCTCCTCATCAGGCGCATGGTGATTACGTCACCAACCATATACTGCCTGGTCTCCATAGCAACCACACTGCAATCACAGAAGTGACTGTCAGAGCTCTTACTCCTACTTTTACTTCAGAGTTACCCAACATAGCTTTAGTTAGTTCTTATTTACCTCTTGAGGTCAGCGGTGTGCACGGCCTCATAGCAGATGGGGCACTTAGACCAGCTCTTGTCACTAAGAGACAGGTAGTGCAGCATGCACGGCCAACAAAAGATGTGTCCACATCGGGTGATGCGGGCTGCCAAAGGAGGGTAGAGGCAGATTGGGCAAGATGGCACCTCATGGCTATAGATGCGCTGTACACATACAGAGATGGGTTGTTTTTGTGTGTCATTTTTTTTTTAATACACTTTAGTACAGGTAGCAACAAGTTTGCTAACAACAGAACTAGAGTTATTCAAGTGTGGCAACTTTAAAAATTAAAGACATTTTCCCTTAGTGCATGACTGATATTCACCACTTGCTGCACACAATCCCAGTTAACCAGAGTATCTGGATCAGTGAAGTGAGCCTTGTAGTCCTGGTCATCCATCACCACAAACTGGCAACTGAAACACAAAAACACAGAATAACTCCCACATGTTCAGTCTCCCCATTTCATATTACTTAATGTTTGAAGGGCTGCTTACTTGGCCTGCAGAAAAAGCTCCTTGTTGAAGGGCTTGTGCTTGTGGCCCCATTTGTTTCGGCGGCCCCAGCAGGCATGGCCACCATCTCCGATACCACCATTACTTCCACGGGGTTCAAAAGTGAAGTTTAGCAGGTGGTTCAGGCTTATTTTTTTCGGTCCAGCAAATTGAGCCGGGCTAAACTCGGCCCGGCGTGTCTCTGCTACCTGGAGTGGCAAACATGAATGACAATTTATTGCTGTACCTGAAAAGTTTCACAACAAAGAAAATATTTTATCAAAAAAAAAGATGATTACAACCATTAAGAATACTAACCTCCTCACGTCGTCCTCCACCTGCAACTCCATACTGTCGCACTCCACCTCTCTGAGGGGGTCTCTTGTCAAAATTCTTGCTTTTCTGTGAATTGGTGCGGCGAGGGCCTGGGAAACTGTCTGCTTTAGGAAAGGAGGGCTCACGCTTGCGGCTGTAGCGCTTGGAGCCTCCATTGTTTTTACCTTCTGAAATTTAAATGACATGAATTAGGTGCAAGAATACAGACAAACTACCAATAAATATAACATCTTAAATTTGCTGATGACTGATCTGTAATAAACAGCAGGCTATCTGTGGTACCTTGTCTCTTGTACACATGTAAACAAACCTAATTAAACTTCTTGCCACTAGTACAAGGAGTAAAAACAAGACCTTATGTACATTTTACACCATGTGATGGAACTAATGTAATCGCTACAGAAATAACCACTACTTAATTAACATGGCATAGACCAATTTGTGTGCATTTTATGTACTTTTTCTAGCTTCAATGTGGGGTGATCACCACTTAGTGAAGCCAAGAATGACTTAGATATAAAGGAAACATAATTACACTCTACAGAAGTAATGCAAGTGAATTTTAATTCAAGAACAAATAGACAAAGTATGCAATTAATGCATTAATACAAACACCATTGAAAACATTCATAGAGTGATAATAGTGAATTCTTATATGGTAGGTAAATTACACAACTAACTAAAAAATAAACTTTATTCATACAGAAGCTCACAACTTTAAAGAGATTGTTAAAATGTGTTTGCATGTCTCTGCATCCACATATATGACCAAGGTGCTGCACATACACAATGCACTACAAGTACATTGCTGTGTGCACGTATTAGCTGCAGTTCTTGACTGCTAGTGGGTCAAATGTTTTGAAAACGACGTCAGCCTCAGATAAACAGCCTCTGCAGTACTACTAGGCCCCAACAGGCCACAGGGCAAACAGTGTTCAGCTGCAAGTACACACACTGAGTTTCACAACCTTCTGTGCCACTTATGTGCTTTACTGTGGGGTCGTCACCTGTTTTGGGTTTAGATTCGCCTGGTTGTGGGCCTGTGGAGCTGGAACGGGGCGGAACCTTGGTGCTGGTGCTGCTGTTTGGGTTTTTCTCCATGTTTGTCTCCGTGCAGTGAGCGCTGTTGAGGCCGAGCTCCGAGCAGAGAGCCACCGAGCTCTCTAGCATCAAACAGAAAAACAAAAGAGGAAAGCGGGCTGCAGTGAGTGCGGGTCAGGCGACGAAGGCCCTGATTCATTTCTGTCAAACGCGGAGACCCCATCACGGCGACATCTTGACAATAAAACAAACCAAAGAAAAAATAAGAGACACGATTTCGGCGTCTCAAAATATGGAGGCTGTTGGAAGAGAGGACGAAAGCTCGCCACGCGGGGCCAAGACCCCCCGAATTGAAGCTTCTTACACGCTAAGGAAAACAAAATGCCTTTAACAAGGCGTTAAATGTTTTCCAAAAGCTGGAAAACGTAGCAATTTAAAGATTTTAACCAAAAAAATATATCCGCTACAACGAGCTTGCTCTAATGGCGACGGGTCGCCAGATAGGAACCTGAGAGACCCGGATGTTTCTTGTACTGGCTGCCAATCTGTTTAGCACAGAGGCCCAGCTAGGCATCATGGGAAATGTAGTAATAGCAACTTTGTCAAATCAGGATTAAATTTCACAGGCTAAAATTGGGTTTAGTAAAAAATAGCATCCTGTTGACTATTTGCCTTTTGGGCTTGGAGACATGGTATGAGAGTGTACTGAACCAGTGTATTGTTAAAGGTTATGCTGTACCATTTTGTATCAACTGAGTGTACATGTCTGTTCAAATTAAAAAATAACAACAACCATCTACCACTGCCAAGTAAACATGCACGGTTATGTGAATGTGTGCTGAAATTCATTTGAAGACACCGTGACAAATGCCATACCTTCAAAAATAGTATTTTAATTTGTAAACAAAATACATTGTAGCACAAACATAGTACAAATAATGAATAAATTCATTTCAACATAAAACTTCTGACTCTTCAGAACTGGGACACAGGCTTATGTTGCACTATGTGGTTTTAGTATTATTTCTGGTGATACTAATTCAGTATCATCTTTAGCTGTTCTGAGGATCAAACATGCCACCTTACCGTTCAAGAATACTCATGCTAACTGTCAGACCAGTTTGTCAACCCAAATTTTTTAAATGACAAAGTGAGGCAATCCTCATTTAAGGGTCCTTCTGTTGCAGAGAGGCATACAATCAGTTGTTTTTAGTAACAAATCCACTGAGCAGCTGCAGTAAACAACGTGGAGTTGGGTGTGCATTTCTTCCAAAGCTTGCGCTATGTCTTCTTTTGTAACAAAAATTACCACAACCACGCATCCAAGGAGAACTTGAACAAAGCTACCAACATGTTGTGTAGTCACTCCACTTCATCTTCCTCACTCTCTGATTCCTCCTCAAACGCTTCCTTAGTTTCCCCGGCTAGAGAGCAGTTTAGAATTGCTTTGCGAATATGTTGCTTTTCTTCTGCAAATAAAAACATGAGAGAAACTAGTCAAATGGCCTTCATCAATTGTATATCCAGTGTTTTGAAATATACTGTTGTGGTGTCTAGAAAACTAAAGACTTAATACATTTAAAGAATTTAACTCTGGTTAACATAATAAATTAATGTTGTTGGTAATGTTATAGAATAGCTAACACACACACACACACCTACACACACACCTACACACACACACACACACACACACACACACACACACACAGAAAATAACTGACTAAGATTGCAGACTAGTACAAATACAAGACAGCATTTAATTATACTCCTTACCTTCATCTTTACATTTAGGGAGCATTCGATGAAGCTGCTGGGTGTTGTACTTGATCAGAAACTTCTGACATGTTCTAATTGTTCCTGAAACAAAAATACCTTCACTTAGACAAGTGTTCAGTTAATACTGAAGATTATTCCAGTTTGTGTATGATTCATTATGAACTGTGTTTTTCTTACCTCCCACATGCAAACAGTTCAGGAAACAAGGGATTTTGTGGCTACGAGTTTCAATGCTGGTAATGAAAGGCAATGCAGACCAGAGGAGTCTGTAACACCTTTTGGGAAAACGTAGGAGTACTATTCCAGTATGAGCATTCAGATATTTCACTAAAAAGAAACAAAAAATAGAGAATACAAAGACATCAGTCAACAATCCAGCATTATGTAAACATTGATATTTTTTGGACTGAAGACTGGTATCATCACTAAGAGTTTACCGACTAGGAAAATCTTTAATATTCTAATTTTAATTTTCTCTCAACAGATCTTAGTGGAATCATCTCATGGGCTTTCAGAAAACCCAAACAGCATATTATTTCAGTTTCCTAAATATTACTAATTTGCTACCAGTGGTGGAAAGTATTTACTCAAGTACTTTATCTAAGTACAAGTCTGAGATACTTTACTTCTGCCTTGCCATTTTATGCTACTTTATACTTCCCCTTCACTACATTTTAGAGAGAAATATTGTGCTTTCTACTAGACTACATACATTTGACAATGTTAGTTACTACTTAGTATAATTATGAAGAATAAATCAGTGGTTTTCCATGTTTTTGGCTGCTGACGTCTTACAAAAGCAGTGCATGGTTGGGCTCACATTTCAGATATGCATGAGCTGTTAACAGCACCATCAATAATGAGATTTTTTTTGTAAACTTGTTACGAGGTTTCTATTCAAGAAATTTTTTTAATTATCAAATTTTTCACCAAAAACCAAAGACTAAAGATAAAGTCCAAACACTGAACTAATTTGTGGTTCAGAACTTCATTTTTTCTTATTTCTATCTCATTATTGATAAAGCAACCCACTCAGATATATCTACTGTACAATAATAAAGACAAACAACAAAAACAACTGTACATAAAGAACTTTAAGTAGCTACAACAGTACCATGCTGCATGTTATGATTGCTTTTATATTCAAACTATTGCAGAAATAATAATTTATCAATTACAAGGAACAAATCCTTCTACTTTAATACTTTAGCTACATCTTACGACTTAAATTTGTATACTTTTACTTTTCATGCAGGAGTTTTTACATTGCTGTATAGGTAATTTCACTAATAAGTAAAGCAACTAAATACCACTAGGTAGTGCTACTATTTATGCAAGGTCTACCTCACTAAATTCTACAGGCAAACATTTTGTGGAATTATTCCTCTACAGCCATCAATTTGACAGCTGTTGTTTACTTTGCTGATTATGATTTATGTCCATTTAGAAAATATAAAGACAGATGCAGAGTAGAATAATGTTAAAATTATCTCTGCCTTCGCCAGCAACAACAGACAGCATAGGGTTTTGTTTTGTTTTTTTAAACTTTGCAGCTGTGAGCAAGTACTTCAAGTTTTGACAGTTTGGGAACATTTTCTGATGTGCATCTTCAGCTAAATGCAGGACGTTCACTTATATTGAAGTATGTATTAATGCTGAGGTTTATCCTTTACCTCAGCAAAGCATCCAAACACTTCTTTCACTGTCGCTTACCAGAAAATCGGATGCTGCACAGTGCTGCTCCATAGTCGCCGTGTGTACGGGCCACCGCCGCCCTGACTGTGGCTGCAACAGCTCGATCATCCAGCAGCAGCAGCTGGCTCTTGTCTGACACGTTGACTTCGCACAATAAGTACCTACCGACAGAAGAGGCACCGTCAGAGCCAACTGTGAACACACAAAATGTGAGAAACGGGAACACGGAAAGCACGTTTTTACCTCGACTTCACGCGCACCATCGCTGCCCCTCTGTCCTTCCGGGGAGGACTTCCGTCAACAAAGCTATCTGCTGCCCAGACATGCGTATTAGCGCCGCCTATTGGACATTACCAACGATGCCGGATGTACTTGACATTAAACACGGAACAGCACGAATTTATAGTCGTCGTTTCAACAACACATCCAGGCTGTTTTTGAAGCTGGAAATAAAAGCACTGAACGCTAACATCACTCCACAGTCGGAGGAGGTGGCAGATGAGAGCTTGAAGAGTCTACAAAATGTTCCGATTTAACTCACACCATTGTTGTGTATCAGATGTAACACAATGCTCGCAGCTGAAGCCACAACGGGCAGACCCGGACACTAAACCCTTCATACCCATCCGGTAACTATGACAACCTCCATCGTTCTCAGCCAATCACCGTCTCGTTTTCCCGTCTCCTATACACGTTTCACGCCATCTTGAAATTACACCCCCAGTTTGTCAAGTCGCTCCCAAATAAAAAAAAAGCACAGCAACTCTTTTCATTCTCGCTGCCGTCTCCGGTATGAACAGTTCTCGAAACAAACCGCCACAGACAGTCAGCAAGGGGCAGACGGACGCAGATACCGGCTTGGAGACGAACCACAGGGAAAGAAAGACCGGTGGAGGAATGCTGAAGAAGCTGAAGTCGAGGCGCAGCCAAACGGAGAAGTGGCCTGTGGTCACAGAGGATGAACTCCGGGCTCTAGGAAGAGACATTTCTCCCGACCATGTCCTGGGTCTACGAGCTGTCACGGAAGGTACGATATGTCAACGTTCATTTGGACTTTGTTAATGGCGACAAAAACACACCGCCTTACGGGGACTATGCATCTTATGCTAATTGTGGCTAACGTTAGTGACGGGGTTTAAAACCAGACGACCACTAATTAAGCCCACTAAATTTAATGAGCACACTCAGTATGCTTTATTAGTCAAACAAGCAACGCTCGTTTGTGGTTTAGCTATATTTTTAGCCAGACTATGTCCAGGGACGTATACATGAATTTGGGGCACCCAGAAGAAATATTGTTGAGGGCACCATATGTTCAAAACTGCAAATCTTTAACCCTCCTATTACCTTCAATTTACTGACATCTTTTATCCTTGGCCCCAGCACTTTAAAACCTCCAGAAAATTATCATAGTTAAAATTGTTACCCAAGTTTATTTGTAAATAACCTTTTAAATAAAATTTCCAAAAAATATGTCAGTCACTTATTTAGAAATGTTAAACATTGAATGGGATCAAATTGACCCCACAGATAATAAGCGGGTTTAAACTCATTTTCTTATTAAGCTGTTTTTTCTGATGTGTTAGCAGGTACAAACTGATTTGCAGTTCTGTCTTTTTTCACCTGGTAAATGTAGGTCTAATGACTAAAGTACTATTTTTATTTTGTTTATTTGCTACATTTAAACCATTTGTTACATCGTGGCCATCCTCAGGCTGAATCCTGAACTCCATTACAGCTGTGGGGATACTTTCATTTTACTGTTTGTAAAGTGTAATGTCCAATGTCAAGTGAATGACAAATATCTTGTCTCCCTCTTTGTGGGAGGTTTGTCTGAAGGAAGCTGTAAAGAACATTAATAGAGAAGTGACCAGTGTATGAATAGCAGAATGTCATAACTTTAATGAATTAATAAAGCCACGTATCCCATGTCTGAGAAAGGCCATATAAAGTTGTTTTGACAAATGAGTTCGCAGACACAGACTCAGACTCATTTGACTAAATCATTCACTTTATTTTGTCCTCCACCCAGTTCAGTGGGAAATATCTGGTGTCGCGATAATCACTAATATTGTTAAAGTACAGTGAGTTTACAAGAGACTGTTCTGTAAATGGATACCTGATGCTGGTGGTTGGTAATCAGATGTTGATTCTCTGAAGTTTCGCCACAGCGAGCGACGCTAATACATTTTGTAAACCTTCAAGTAGTTTTTTGGGGATTTTGGCTCGTTTCCATTTACCCCCCGGGATTGTCATCACCCATCTGCCCCACCTCCCACCACTAACTGCCCTACTTGAACCCTCTGAGTTAAACCCCATGGTTCGCCATCGGACACCCAGTCTACCACAGTTCCAGCTAATGCTTAATGCCTTCCATTGTTTTGGGCTTTTTCCCGGACCAGACAACAATGGCATTACTTCCCTTCTCTCTCACTACACTTTGTTGTCAAGCTGGGGGTCTGTGCTATAGGATTACTCACCACTACTGCAAGGTGCAGGGCCCAGAAAACACATGCTGAAATCTTAGTTGCTCACTGGGTACTGTCTGAGTCCTCTAAGTAAGGGTAAGCCTTTGTGCTACAAAGTACCTTGTGATGTTGTGACTTGTTATGAATTTCAGTGTGTAAGCGTGTGTGTAGCTACATTTAATGAAATATCAAAGAAAAACTGGACACTGATTGCAAATAGGTGCTTGTTTGCTGTCAGATAATGAACTTACCTATTATATATTTTTTGTCATTTTCTAACTTGTGCTGTTATTCCACATTCCAGACTATCTTTGCAGACCTGAGGACAATATCTACAACATTGACTTCACACGTTTCAAAATACGAGATCTTGAGACGGGGACAGTGCTGTTTGAGATTGCCAAACCTCCTAACAGTGGTAAGGGTTAAAATAACTTTTGCCACTACATCTAGCTTAATAATCCTGACATGTAGGACTCGAATGATAAAAAAAAAAAAAAAACCTTCATTGAGAGGCATGCATAAAGAACACAGTGAATGCTGTTCAGTAACAACCTTGGGGTATTGTGTAGTCAATAAAGTACAGTGTTGCCTGAAAACCTCAGGGGAATGCTGTGCATAGCTCTGGCTCCCCTGCCATATGCTCAGTCTGAGTTACTGATATCTGAATAAATATTTGTATGAAAAAACAGAAAGTCCCACAAGTGGACCAATACTTGAGGAGCCATTTTTTTTTTATTGCTTCCTTTTCAGGAGCAACACACCACAAAAAAACAAAACAAAAAAATTAAGAACCCTAAGTGTTTCCTTAGCATGTTGAGCTGATTGATGTAACATTGCTCCTTTAGACCATACGCTATCAAAGCAGTCGATTTCATCACAACATTTTTGGGATCTCTGCTGGATGATAGTTTGAATAATTAATTATTTGAACAAGAGAGACATTTAATCAATAAATGAAACAAACTGTGCCTTTCAGGAGAAGCCATGAAAAAGTGGCATAAGAAAGTTTAAAATAGTTTAAAAGGTAAAGGGCCATATGAAAAAGTTTGGTCAGTACTTAGCAACACTCCCAAGGGCAAATATCACAGCTTGTTGTGGCAGTTGAGTGTCTTTCAGTTTTTTTTTCTTTTTTTAAAAATTCACTCAATCTTCCTGCAGAATGCCTCTAGTTCTATGAGATTTTTGGACTGACGTGCGTGTACTGCTGTTTTGAGATCTGTTGATTGATTTTCTATGATGTTTAGGTTGGAAGACTGTGAGGGACATGGCAAAACATTCAGTTTGCACCATCTAAGAGTGTCCATTGTGCATTTTGGGATTAATCTAAGGGTTGTTATTCTGCTGTGAAGCCATCCTCATTCATCCTTAGATTTTTCACAATGTGATGTTAGCTACCAGAATTTGCTGCTGTTTAATCGAACCCATTCCTGCCTCTTCCAGTGAAATGTTCCCTTTTCCACTAGCTGCAACACAAGCCCAAAGCCTGATCGATTTACCCCTGTGCTTAACAGTTAGAGAAGTGTTATTTTTTTTACATAAAATCCTGCACATATTTTTTTTCTTCAGATATATCTTTGCTCATTGCAGCCAGAAAGTAATCAGTCCTCTGAACTAGTTTCCAAAATGCATGCTTGGCTTGTTCAATTGTTCATTTGCAAACGTCTGATGCTGAATTGTGTGTTGAGAATGCAAGGAGGGTTTTCTCTGAATGACTGTTCTATGCAGGTCATATTTGTGTACGTGGCTCCTCACAGCAGAACCGTGCACCAACACTTCTGACTCTAATAAATCTTCCTCAAGTTGTTTTGCAGTCAAACAAAGGTTTTGACTTGCCTCTCTAGCAATCCTACGTGTAGTTCTCTCTGGAAGTTTTCTTAATATTCTGGGTCTCAACTTGACCTCCATCATTCCTGTTAATGACATTTCTTAATTACATTATGAACTGATGAAATGGCTCCCTGAAAACATCTTGCTCTCTTCTCATAGCCTTCTCCTGCTTTGTGGTCATCAGTAATCAATCATTTCAGAGTGCTTGGCAGCTGCACAAATGAGCCCATTGCTGCTTTTTGTTGGAACAAAGTTTGAGAAGTCAGAATATTTACAGAAGCTTTGAAATTTGCATCAGCTGACCCTTCCTTATGATGAACATGAACAAGTCGTGGCCTTAGCCACCTAATTAAGGTGTGAAACCTTGGTAAAAGTGATCATCGATCAAATTTCTTGGGGTGCCCAGAATTTTTCACAGTGCTCCTTTCATCTTTTTCACTCTAAGATTGTACAAAACAAAAATAAAACACTAAACAGTATCATCATCATCTGTTAGTTGAGGCTTTTTTGAGATCAGTTCAGCAGTTTACAGTGACAGGTGGATAAACCTTTGCATGTCACTGTAATTATGTAGCTATAATGAATGCTATGAATTATTGTAATGTCCTGTCATCTGAACATGTTCTGTGCATCAGGGCCTGTGGAGAATGAAGAGGAGAGTGGGGATGCGGACACCAGTGCAGGGCGTTTTGTCAGATACCAGTTTACACCAGCCTTCCTGAAGCTGTGCACTGTTGGTGCAACGTAAGTAAATGGACTGTAACTTTCTGACTGCATAATAATCAGGCTCATCCGTCTCCTTACAGTCACTTTTAAATGAGGTCTTTCTTGTTTCTGTTTCCTCATTGCAGAGTGGAGTTCACAGTGGGTGACCGGCCCATTAACAGCTTCCGTATGATTGAGAGGCATTACTTCCAGGGACGCCTTCTCAAGAATTTTGACTTTGACTTCGGCTTTTGCATTCCTAACAGCCGCAACACATGTGAACACATTTACGAGTTTCCACAGCTTCCAGACGACCTCAGTGAGCGCTTGTCTGTTAAGTCCATGATATTAGGTCAGTGTTTTACATAACAATCCACATATTAATCTTGTTTTTTTTTTTTGTCCTTCTCTTTTTTCCAGTTCGCCAAATGGTGGAGCACCCTTATGAGACCAGATCAGACAGTTTCTACTTTGTGGACAACAAACTCATCATGCACAACAAGGCAGACTATGCCTACAATGGCGGTCTGTGATAAATGAAGGGAATAATGTATGCAATACCTCCCAGGGGATAGATTTCCTGGATTACAGAAGTATTCTCTCCTATTTGGACATTATTATGAAAGCGAAACCATACTTAATTCAAGAACAACGGACCACATCTGCCTTCATATGAAATCACGGATCCCTTCATTAGCACCTCAAAATCTCAGTTTGTCTGACTCAGAGGGATGTTTTTGTTTAATATTTCTTTGTTTGTATCTGACTGAAGCCTTTATGTTCTGTATTTTGGTTTGTCTTACAAGTGTCATGTTACTGCTTGAACACTTTTGCCTTAAGTTTCTTGCCGTCTCTGCTGGAAAGGGACACTTGGAGTCACAGACCTCTCATGGCAAAGCCTACAGACTGTGTCAGTTAGGATTTCATTTACTTAGAGGACCAGTGTTTAGGATTTAGGGATCTATGTGCAGAAATGGAATATAATTATTCCTTATGTTTTCATTAGTGTACAATTACATGTAACAGCAAATTGTTGTGTTTTTGGTAGCTAAGAATGAGCTCTTCATTGCTACATAGGCGGTGAGTCCTCTTCCGGTGCATGTTCATAGTTTTACATTGAAGTGGCAGCCACCATAGGTTCTCCAACATGCTTGAAAAAAAAGGAGGTTGCAATCTGCAGCCTTTCTGCTAGATGTTCCAAAATCCTACACTGGTTCTTTAAAAATATAGATGTTATCGGTTGATGTTTGTTTGAACTACCTTTTACAAGCGACAATTGTGTTTCCTGTATGGAAAAGCGAGCATTAACTAGATGTCTTACAGTATTGTTAGTAATAGGTGACCATGTAGCACGAGTTAATATTGTTTCATTCTTCCTTCAATATCAGTTGTGAATCACTGAGATTGTTGGTGTCAGCTATTTAAACTTGATGTCCATTTTATATGGTACATTGTTAAATTGACCAATATTTAGTTGAGTACATTTGAATACAACTGCATGTGCTATTTTCATGATTTGAGGTGTCACATTGAACTCTGTTTGTTCTTTCGAACTCTGGGATACATCAAAAGGAAAAGATAGCAGTAGAATCTAAGTTACTGAACTTTACACATCTTGCTTTAGATGCCGTCCATGTCTAAAACGGTTTAGTCTGCTCTCCAATGTGTCATCACACGGTAATTTAATCCCTTCAGGTCTGTCTTTCTGGCTTATTTGTCACAACAGCACTGTGAATCTCATTCTTTATAGTAGCTGAGTTTGGCCCAAAGTGTGATGTATCTATTAAACCGATTGCCGAGTCTATGTTCTGCTGCTTTGCGCTCAGGTTCTCAGTTTACCAGTGAAATGCCACAGTAGCACGCAACTTGACAGTACAGAGTGATGTAGCTGGGTAGTTGATCTATTTTTGATGAGGCACTAGGGTTGGTACAGAGGTTGACCTGTCTTTTTCTATTCACAGAAGCCCTGTTTAAATAATTATACTTGTGATTTTGCAGATTTTAGGCCATGTACTAAAAATTGTACACATTTTCTAATACAAGTTTCGGGACTATTAGGTACACCATTTAAAGCAACTTTGCACAACTGCCCTCTATAGCAGAGTTGATTATTTGATTATTAGTCATTTAGTGTGATGCTGTTGGATTGTGTTTCATCTACTGGAAGGTGATCATGAAAGGTTGTCCAAAATTCCTGGAAAGCACCAACAATGAAGAGTTTGAAATTAGTTCCTGCTTGCAACATTAACTCCAGCCCAAGCATTCTGAATATGTCTGCTGTCATCTGCTGGTTCCCTTTCTTTGATTTTCTTATTGTACAGAAATGAATGAAAATCAGCATCTACCCGTAAGGTTGGAAAGAATTCTAAAGCTTTGAGTTGCTTGAAGGCTATTTGGAAATTTGCATTTAAATCAGGCATACACCTGGAGATTTGTAATCTTTCAGTGCACATGATCTGGGCTTCCTCTTACTGTGTGCTCTAACATCAATTCCATGTGCCTTGAATCTAGGTGTTGATTGATTTTTGTTTTTTCTTTTACTTTTAAAGAAACTTGTATTTCATGCACCTGTCAGACAAACACAGCAGTAAGCTGAAGGGATGATATTTTCACTCCTCATATCACGCTCTCTGTTACTGCCTTGCATAAAACAGGATGTTTTATAGCCTGTGTTGAGCACGCATTGAAACGTAATGTAGCTTATTTGTAATTTAACAGGTGGGATATCAAGCACATTTCGACAGGTGTAGTCTTTGCTCCATGACACAACCTCAGTTTTTTGTGAGTTGGACTCAATGGATGTATCTTCGTTCGGCTGCTGATAAGCAGCACTGCTGTTGTGGTAGCTGGGAAGACTGTACTTTGTTTAGCCATACAATATCAGTCCGTGGTATTTTCTCTAAATGCCTTTATAGGTTTGTACACTTTGTAGATCTGTGCAAAAAGACTACGTGACTGACACAAACATTTTATGGATCCATTCTATAACCTGTTGCATGGATTCCACTTTTGTATCGGCTGATTTTACAAATGACACATGTCTTGTCAGATTTGTTGTAAATAAAAATGACTGTCTGCAAAATACACACTGAATATCTAGTAGTCATTATAAGTGATAATTCAGTTGTTGTTGTTTGTTGTCCCAAATTGTATGTTAACGGAATAATAAACGTAGCAGGGGATCTGACAATGTGGCAGTAAGACAATAAGAAACTAAGAAATCTATTTAAATATACATTTATTGAACTGTTATTTTCTGCTGATTTAGTCTAAACTTATTCTAAATCTGTTATATGTGCACCATCCAAAAACTAGGGTTCTAACAGGTATCGGCCTGGCCAAATATTGGTGTTAATTTTTTATTATTATTTTTTAACCAACACCATCCATCCATCCATTATCTATACACCGCTTCATCCTCACTAGGGTTGTGGGGGGGCTGGAGCCTATCCCACTGACTCAGGGTGAAGGCAGGGTTAACAAAGGTGTTTATAAAAGAATGTTATGTTGGAGTTTGTGTTACTGTAAATGACACCAAGATTTAAATGTATGTTGCCTTCAAGTATCAGTTATCTGTTCCCTGGATTACAAATAATCAGTATTGATATCGACTTAAATTATATTTAACCCAACAATTTTGGACTGCTTTTGCAAAAACTGCACATTTTCCTTTTTTGATTTTTTATTATGATATGACATGAATTTATGACATCAAGTTTGTTTTAATTTCTGTGTAATTCAGATATCCACTGCTCTAGCTGGGGAGGTAAAATGTGTGAGCTCTGGAGGATAAATGAAATTTTAATCGTCATTTGGTCCGTTATTTCGGTCAAACAGTTTGTTAGCCAAAGCTGTATAACATTCGTGATGAATAGAAGCACGTACCTGAGAATTAAGCCAGTTAATTGTGTCCGAAGTGCTCCGCAACTACAAAACTACATTACCCAGAACCCTCAGCTCAAAACACACAACACCAGCAGCACGTGCTTCCATCATGGCGGCCCCCGCTAAAAAGATGGTCGGTGCTTCGGACTCCAGCAGCAGCGACGACGAAGAACTTAGAAGATGTCAGGAGGCAGTTTGGGAGACAAAAACTAACAGGAACAAAGGTGAAAGTTTTTCTGTCATGTTGGAATAACAGACGAATTCAACAGTGATGACAACGTGTTTTAATGCCACCAGAAATAAGCTGCATTAGCCCAGTGAAGTCCGCTGCTAGTGTTTGTAGTTCATGTACACAAGTGAAAGTTGATTAAACAGTTGAATGAATGTAAGAAATATACGTTCATACGGCTGGACTTAGAGTTTCGTGGCTTTAACTTTAACCTACAGCTGCAACTGAGCTTGTTAGTCCCTCAAAACACTATTTGTAAATGAAACGTGTCTGTTACTGACTTAAGCTACGTGTTTGTCTTTTTAAGATGCAGACAGTGATGTCAAGGAGTCAAAGCGGTGAGTGATGCTATGAAAACATCCACTGACTGTACAGCCATGCAGAAAGGAAAGAAGAGTTTTATGTTGAATATACATCTTGTTTTCCATGAATTGGAGACACTACATCTAAGTAGAGTAACACTTTGTAGTGATTAGATATGAGCATAAAACCTGCACAGTTGATTACTTGCATTAATGCATTTTTTTTCTTGTTTTTATGACAATTTTTCCCAAAAAATTTTATGTTTAAATATCCAAATGTAAGCTATTTAAAAAAGCATTAATTTGAATTGATTCTGCGAATAGAAATCTGAGCTTCTGTTTAAGGTCAGGTTGAAAATCTTTGTTCCATTTTGTAGACATTTTAGAGGTAAAATCTTTATTTTTTTTTTATCACTTCGTAAGTTGGAAAATACTGTCAACAGCCAGAAAAAACTAATTTAAATGAAACATGAACAAACCCCCTCCTTTAGAAAATAGATATAATTAAAAGTGCAAAAAGTATTTCTGTTTTTAAATATACTAAATGTGTTTTCCATACTAAGAGGGCATGCTTTGGAAGCAAAATATTCCATAATGTCAAAATTGACCAGTGCATGACATATTTTATGGTTTTCCCTGTAGTGTTGCCTTAAAATATACAACCTGCATTGGATTAACTTTTAAGCTAAATTTGCATTAAGTTAGAGAACTATAACAATCAACTTTTATTTGTGAATACTGAGAAATTTAATGAGATTATTGTGTTGTCTTGTGCAACAGTGTCGTTGTCGCCGACCATGAACATGATGGCAACGAGCTCCAGGTCACCCAAGGATTTCGAACACACGTTGCTAAAAAATTAGGGCATTTCCTTGACAGGTAACTTGTTTTATTTATTGCTGGAATATGCAATTTTCTAATTATTATTACTTGAAGAAACCAGGTTTCTCATTATTTTGGACTCTCAGTTGCATTGTGGAGCTGCGGCCTGAAGCTTCATCTTGTGTGGAATCAGCAAAATGTAGTGATGATGATGATGAAGGTAAAGTTTCTTTGTCCTTTATTATTTTATCAGAAGTTTGCATCATCTTTTTCAATATAAAGCTTTTCTTCTTTCAGGATTTCGTCTGTTTTCAACATCAGTTCCAGGACAAAAAGCTGAAGATGCTCCAGCTCCTGCGAGGCGTCGGCCTGTTCAGAGCTCAAGGTTCTTCATCCTTTTCTCTGTCTTTTTTTTTTTCAAAGGATATTTGTTAGTTTTTGTACTCCTGTATGTGACATTGTCCATCTCTTTTCTCCTCATAGTGACAGCGACAGTGAGATGGAAAAAAGACTGAAGGAGGCAGCGGTGTCCGTCAAAGATCTCCTACCCTCATCGATGCTGCCCTCTACGCTCTCACCTCAGTCGACAGAGCTTCCCTGCTCAGAAAAAATCAAGAAGAAGAAGAAAAAGAAGAAAGTGGCAGAGGAAGAGGAGAGCCATGCTATTGTGAAAAAGAAAAAGAGGGAGCAGAATCAAGAGGGGAGTGAACAGGTGGACTCTGCTGCTAATGCTCAAAGCAACGGTGAGCACAAGAACTCAGAGCCGGAACACACACAAGCCAAAGTAAAACGGAAAAAGAAAAAGAGGCGTGAAGGAAACACAGAGGAAGCTTTGAACTGACTGTTTTTTATGACAAACTGTCCACTGTTTTAGATTGTTCCATTCTGCTGTTGTGTGTTCAGATGTTGTTAAGATGTGGTATTTAAGGGGGCCACTTTCGCTCTTTCAAACATTTGCATGCCATGACTCATGGTTATACTTGAGATAGTCTTTACTTTGTCATGAAAGATACTCAGTGTGAAAAAAACATTTAAAGCAGTTAGTTAAAAAAAATATTGCAGGCAACATGCGAGTGACAAGTTTCACCTGAATTTACTTTTCTTTTTTTTTTTAATATTACAAAACATCATTTTAATAAAAAATACATTTTGGTGTTGATTTTCAGTTGATTCTCTGCTGTATCAAAAGTGAGTCAGACAGTCTTTGAGGCATCAAAGCTGACTCATCCTTTGGGCCCCGATTCCAGTTTTGTTTTGTTTTTTAATGAAATTTACACCAGAGGTAGCTGTCCATCCCAAACACTCCTTAGTGCAGCTGACAAAGTACTTTTACTGCGCCGTTGAGACCATTTGTGCAGGAATGTAAGAGCTGATGTCTGGAGGTGAAGGTGAGAGCAGGTGGGACGGATGACTTTCTGTAGACTGAGAGGCAGGATACAGCTCCAGGCTCTCAGAAGAAGCTGTAGATGAAAAAAAAAAAAAAAGGAAACTAGTTAATTTGGATTTAGAAAAGCTTTTGGCAAAATTAATTTTTCCCAAGAATGTTTGTTCATGTGTTGATCAGGCTGCACAGTGTGAGTGTTTATTTTCTTTGGATTTTTGCCCATGTAAGTGAGGAAGGCAGCGAGGATGTTAACGAAACTAGCCAAAAGGTCACAGACAGTTGAGGTCAAAACATTATCTATATGCAAAAAAAAACAGTGTATGAAAGACAACTGAGAAGTGAGTGACACAGAAAGATGAAATGAAGATATAAGAGGATCCACACTAGATTCAACAAGACTTCTTTAATGTATGAGTAGATGTAGTGGCTATCTCAGGGAATGAAGGGAAACCGTATCGCCATCAGAAGGAGCAAAAAATAAAGTTATGTCTAATCTACAACTCAACATTAAACCAGGTCAGTGGTGGAAAGTAGAAAGTACATTTACACAAGTACTGGACAATCAATGTGACTTGAGCTTGACTTGGGTATATAAATGTTGTGTTACTTGTCCTACTGTAGGGAAATATTGCACTTTTTACTGCATTTGTAAGTGATTAAAGCCACCTGAGAATATATTAACTCAGCTTCAATATTTAAATACCATGTGTAGGACTACAACTACTGATTATTCTCACTGTTAAATAATCTGCCAATTGAGGCATCCGGCAAAATATATGGTCTTTTATTTAACTACTGCATGTTTGTAGTTGCTTAGTTTTTAGCTTATCTTGTGCTCCACGCAGCAGCCAAGCAGGTGGCTGTAAAGCCTGCGTGCTGCTGATAAATACTCCTGTGAGGTACACTAACACTGTTATTTTTCATTCATTCATATTTTTTTTTTTTTTTTTTAACAAGTTAGACGTTGATTAATTATAATCCTTTAGTTAATCAGTTTTTTAGTTTAACATGTATCCAAAGTGCAGCTCAACTTAAGCAAGCAGAGACAACAGATGTTCATTTAAGTTTAGTGTCTCATTTGTTATTAATACATTTTATTTCACCAGATGCAAAAAAAACAACATATCAACATAATTTATATGCCATTGGCTGCTGATGCTCTCTCAATATCATCACTGACCTTACCAACCAATAATGATGAGATTGATACCTCTCTATACATGCCACTGAGCTTAGCTTGGCATAAAGACTTGAAATGGGGAAATACCTCACCAGACGCAGTCCAAACATAACAAACTGCCTACCAGCACCTCTGGGCTTAAATAATGAATACATTATATCTGTATGTAAACCCAAGTATTACAAGTAACGGTTTGTGGTTTAGCTGGCGGTGATGTGCCAGACTATTTCTTGGCTGGCAGCACCGACTTCCTGGATACTTGTCATCGCTGTGATGTTGCCAGGCAACCAGCTAAACTAATTTAATCAGCTGTTGGCATTGGCTCCATATTGAACAAACAGATATGAGGGTGGCATCAATCATTCCATCTAACTCTTGGCATGAAAAACAAACAAGCATACTTCCTAAACTATGTGAGCTAATGTGATAAAATGCAAGAACTGAAATGAGCTCCAGCAAAACATTATTGCAGAAAATTGCAATTTCTCAAATTCACCCAGTCAGATGAATCCCAGATCATTTCACCCCTTAAGTGCTGCCTACAGAATATTTCCTGGCTCAGAATGGGCCTTTGAGGACCGTACTGAAACGGCAAAGAGTCTGTTCCCTTATATGACCAAAATCTATGAAATTATGCAAATGTCGAGTAAATAAATGAATAATGTAAACAGTAAATAAAGAGTAAAGAAAACCTTTTTCAACATAAGTGGTTTAAAAAATATTTTCAGTTCCTCTCTTTTGGCACGTACTAAAACAGAAATTCCTCTGTGTAGGAAAACAGGAACATTATTGCTTTGCTAGATAAATGCATCATGCAGATGTGATTTTAAAATGGTCAAAACTAAATTGTGTAGAGGGTCCCTTTGAAATTTGTGTAATTTTACATGACGTCATTTCTAACATGTTGCAGTGGGAGGCAGTAAAGTGTTGTTTCCAGCTGTGTACCTGGAACAGGTGTGTGGGGCTGCAGGTGGAGAGAATCCTCCTGTAAAGGTGGGTCTGTCTGTTCCTCAGGATCTGCTGTCAGAATCTAATCAAAACCAAAAAAAAACAGGGCAGGTTGTTAAAATCGGACAATTTGAACCCTAGTAGACCCACTCACCCCTCAGACCACGTACCTGTCTGACAGCAGCGAGGCTGGTCAGAGTCCCCAGGCTGCTGCTGTCAGTGATGACCATGGCCTGAGACAGCAGACCGGACGAGTGGTACTGGGGTGAATCCGACTTGTACACTGTAATGAGGAACAGATGAATGAATATTTATTCAACATAACATGCTGAACTCATGGTGCTACTGTGGCCTTACTGTGACACGGCAGTTGTGCCATGGTCGCCATGAAGGGGCTGGCCGCCATGTGACTCTGAAGCTGCTGTGATATTGGCTGCTGGGGGGAGGCGTGAAGCTGCTGCTGGAATGAGATTGGCTGGAGAGTTGTGAAACCGCCGCCCATGTTGTTTATGACAGGCACGGTCTGAGGCTGTGTGGAGGCTAAACCTGTGAGACAAGAGGTGCAAATCTGAATTTTTCTTTTGACTCCTGCAAAGACAAGAAAGCAAAGAAGAAAATTACCAATGAGAAGAGAGGACTCCCCCAGACTCATGACGCCTGGCACCGAGGCCATGATGAGGCTCTGTGAGGATGCAGAGGAGGCTGACAGACTGTGCAGAGAGGTCAGAGTGCTTACTGGGGGTAGTGGGCCGCCGCTGGACACCTGAGACCAGAGGACAACATTGTTATGATGGCAGCAGTGCTTCCTAGAAGTTTTACAGTACAGAACAGTAAGGAACTGTGATACGTGCTCTCACTGGTTTGGGGTTATGGCTCTCCAGGAGTGTGTGACTGGGCTCCAGCTGGACGGGACTGACAACGAGTCGGCCCACTCTCTCACCTCCGCCACCTCTGGCTGAGCTCACAGTGTCACATGAGATCTGCTGGCTGTATTTCACAACTGTAAAAAAACAAAACAAAACACGAGTTGGGCCCCAGAACATTGATGAAGTTTACACATAAACAACTTTAGTAGACGGATCCAAATGGCAGCATGAAGTAACTAAGAAATATGAGCATCCGAACCAGACACTTCTACAAGAGTATGATGGTCGTTGTTTCACACCAAAACATCAAAGACAAGCGAGTCTAAAGGTCTGCCTTAAGCAAGATCAACTTTGTCCTGACAGATCCCCCAGCTCTGATTTCACTCTTAAATTTCAATCTTTCCCTTCCATTCTTGCCTGAACGTAATCAGGGTATTACCGTGCTCAGGACTGGATGGCAGGGCGGGATTAGAGGCGGAGGCAGGTTGGTTGGTGAAAGGTGTGTCAAGGGCCAGTTTGTGACGGAAGGCCTCCTCTTTACGACGGTTGGCGAACCAGTTATACACTCGGACTTCAGTGACCAGGTTGGAACCCAGACCAGCGAGCTGGGAGGGAGACACCCCCCTCTGGAGACACTCAGCCCTGGACAAGAAGAAGAGACAAACACTGTCTTCATTTGGCCAGTCGATGTTTAAAATTGCTCCACCCTTCTTTAGGAAAAAATTACTAAAATACTGCATATACACCAGACGGACTCACCAGAGACACAAATTAGTGCAGACTGAACAAAGCTGATGCTACATTGTTGTGACTCAGTTTGCCTGCTATGGACCAGTGGTGATAAGGCATCAGTCAAACATGTAGAGAAAAAAACTTCTTGGAGTCTTCCAAAAAGTTTTTCAAGGAAAAACAAGTCTTTAAACTGTCTTCAGAGTCTGATATTAATAATGTTTATTCAATACAGAGGCTGTAAGAACAAACGTGAGCAAAATCTTGAGGACATTTCCTCATATATTTATGCAAACTTCTCCAAACTCTTCTCCTGCCCCTGAGAAGCCCAACCCCCTTTCTTTGAAACCAGTCGGAACATCTTAGTCAGCATTAATTTATGCCTAGGGTTGTGTGATCCAAAAAAATCCCACCCGGGGTGCTCTCCTTTCCCCTCTCAGCGACTGGGATTTTTCTCCATCCCGGGCATCATCTCTTTTAGTCTTTGCAAGGCCATGGTGACCTTAATTTCAACTCATGCACGAATGCAGAGAGAGAGAGTTTGTGCTTCAGGCTCGCTGTATTCTGTAGGTTTTTCGTTGCGTTGGGGTTTACACAGGATTGTTCAGTGTGTTCATGAATTCAGTTTACACATATTTTTCAGTCTTAATGTTTGTTTATGCTTGAATCTGATTTAAACATCTTGATCATATTTCCAGTTGGTCATTTGTTCAATTTCAAAAACGCACAACAATATGGTTGAATAATGCACTAATAAAGGCACTAACTGGAACCAGAAATGTCATAGAAGAACGATATTTAGCTCCACAAAGAAGCTTTTAACAAGAGGTTCTTTAAAGAACCCCCAAATGTGCCTTTAAAAAGATGGCACCATACATAGCACTCCAAAGAATTTCAGCAAGATATGTTCTGTATGGAACCATTTTCAAGATAGTTCTCTGTGGACCCACCTTCATCTACTTTGACAGCAAGACCTGATAATAATTTAAGTAATTTTAAACCTAAAAGCCAAATGTAAGAATTTGCAGCATTTCTGGATATTCCATCAGGATGCATTCGATATTTTGGGTTCTGGCCTGTTGGTCAGACAGAACAACATATTACAAGATGCTGTTCTGTGATTTAGGGAATTGTGATGAGAATTTCTCACTATTTTCTGATGTTTTATAGACCAAATAATTACTTAAGAAAATAATCTGCAGAATAACCAATAATGAAAATAATCATGAGTTGCAGCTTTTATGCTATGACCTGCCACCAAACCAAATAACTCCAATAAATATAAAAAAAACAAAAACCTTCAGTATTTTAAAGGACCGCACAAAGTACGTGGAGAACCATCCCCAAAACAAAGAGATTCTTCAGTTGGTGATGGCACTTTAAAGAACCAGAAAGCCTTCAGAAGAACTATTTAAGATGATTGTTTTTCTAAGTAGCTTATAGAAGAGGTACTCAGATCCTTAACTTCAGTAATAGTACTAATACTACTCTGTGAGAATTCTCCACAACACAACAATGACAGTGTGTTCAAAGCCTTACTTTAGTAAAAGTATGTTAAGTTTTATCAAGGAGAGTATGAAAAATTACAGTTTGAAAACGGACTAGTAATTAAAGCTGTCAGACAAATGTGGTGCAGTAAAAACAGTACAGTATTTGCCTCAAGCATAGTACAAGTACCACAAATTTGTACCTAAATTATTACATTCCACCGCTGCAGCTGTGCTAGAGACTCTGTGAGACTGTAGTTAAGCAGCTGAATGCCATCCCTTTTGTACTAACCGTCTGTGGCAGGTCATAATTACCAGGTTCACCTTCTCAGTTAAGCCTGGTAGCATTTGTTCCTCAGTATTAAACGTAAGTACAGCTCAGCGTGATGGGAATGTCATTGGTTTTGACAGGTAAGTCAAATTGAGTGAAAAGTTAGAAGATCATCAAAGTTTGGCTGCTGCAGATGACTACAAATGTTCACATGTTGAGTGGGAACTCATGACACCTGTACAAAATTTGCGTCTCCACATTAGCATACAGTATACATAGGATCAGACACAATGAATTTAGAGGATTTTAATACAAACTAATACACATCTAACATCAGTGGACATGCACATGGTTTAAGCCTGGTTGAGCCAAACTGACTAAACTGATAAGTATAAGGTATTTATAAAATGTTGTCTCACCTGTTACACTCCTCCACCAACCCCTCTCTCTCCTCCTTGCTGGGGTTCTTTTGTCGTTCGTAGGCATGGAAGAGGATCTGCAGGGAGGCTGGACCCCACTTGAACCGGTTCCTCCGTCCTTTCTTGGTCTCCTCTCCCTGCTCCTCCACTGATGCAAGGCCATGTTTGGCGTTGGTAAATTCTGGAGGAAAATGATGGTATTTTTTTTTACATTTCTGTATAAGAAGCATGTTTCAGCCTCCCAGAGAACTGACACTGGATCAGTGTTTGAAATCAGAATTCAGAGCTCCATGATACTCACGCTGGCTGATCTCACACTGCTTCTTGACGTACCAGGTGTACAGAGCAGCTCTCTTCTGGTTCTTCATGGGTGTGCCTTTGTTGAGGTGCTGTGAGAGGTGGGACTGGTTGAGCCCTGTGGACTCCACTACCTCCCTCTGAGGTAGGTTATGCTGCTGCATGTAGCTTTTCACCATTTTTGCAACATGCCAGGGGTCCTCCCTGTTAGACACACACACACCAGAGCTGACAAATACATATTTTTGTACACTTGCATACTACTTCTTTTTTTTTTTTTTTTTAAATCAATTTTGGGTTTGAAATATTTCCATCCCCTTTGCCTATTCCCAGTATTTCTGAGCATTTCTAACAGTTGCCAGGTTTTAGAGAAGTGCTGCACAGACACAGCTTGTCACAACATGAGACATAAAGTATGGCCTCTCAAAGGGAAGTAGAGAGAGGCTTATTGACAGAGAGAGATAAGAGAAAGCACACAGGGCCAAAGTCCAGCGCTTTCAGATCACTGGAGGGGAAAAACGTGTGAAAGGTTTATGAAGCCTGATTTAACGCTTTCTAACTATCGAGTCAAAAGCAGTCGAAAAAAATAGATGGGATTTCAAAAATGCCTTTAATTTATTAGATTCTAATTTACCCCACAAATATTTAAATGTATTATATTAGATGTATTAGAAAAAACAAACAACTATATTTTCAACAGGCTGTCAAAAGTAATTTTATTACATTAAAATTCTACACATCAATATGACTGGTCTAAGAAATGAACATATTCCAAATATTAACATATCAGGTCTTAAAACTGACTGTAGAAATATCACCTATGCGTTATGCAAACATGGCCTCATCGGAACAGCCCGACTCTATTAATCTTCACCTATGCATGTAGCTTATTTATTAAGAAATGTCCAGGGAATAATGATGGGGGTGGGTAATTAGTAACTAGCAAAGGAGGAACCCTCTTTAAATTCGCCTCAGAAGCCAGATTGCAGTGAGAGAGACAGAGAAGCATGTGAAGGAGGGAGGATTTGGTAAAGAGAGGCATACTCAAGAGTCAGAAGAGAAAAGGAATAGTGATATAAACAGGTTAACGGTTGTTTTCACTCTCAGGGCCTTGGTTTGGATATAAAAGAAGGAAGAGAAAGAAAAGGGAATCAAAAACAGTGTTGAGCGTCAAATTTTTTACATTTTACCTGATCAGGTCCTGTCAGACAGACGTACTGAGAATAACATTTAGCCAGACAATGAGATGACTTTGCCGTTGGAGCTTCCAGAGCAGCGCTGGGATCTACTTACTGCAGTAACTGGTCGACTTCAGCCCTCAGTTTGGACGCCTCTTCTGGAGGAAGCTTATCCAGGTCCCGGAATATAGGCGGTGGGAAATCCATTTCTCCCTCCTCTGAGCTCTCTCCATCCCCCCTCTCTGCCTTCTCAGCAGCGCCGGCACTCGCCCTGTTTCGCTCCAGCTCTCCCATGGCTTGGATCAGGACGTCCCGGGACAGTCCGGACTCCAGCAGGGCCCAGATCAGCTGCTCCTGGAGGGCAGTCAGACGGCTCGGCCTCTCTTTGCCTGCCCCGGCCCTCTCCTCTCCCTCCATTAGTCTTCTGCTTTACCTCGCTGCTGCCTCGCAAACAAACACTGCTCTCATGTGCGTTGCCACAGTCAAATAAGAGCCGCACAGCCAGCGCCAGGCCTCATTCTTGTATCTGTAGTCCCGCTTCAGCTTAACAGAAAGTATGCTTTCATTTTCCTCCTTTGAATTTTCTCCCGTTGTGTCCTGAGCTGCCTGATTTTAGCTCTCCACCTGCTGTTTTGCATTCAAAGGTCAATTTTCTTTTTTTTAACCTTCCTCCTATTCACCCCCTCCTCCTTACATGAGCCCTGTGAACTTTGTCCCCACTCCCTCAGTCCCCAACACTGACCAAAGTGCATTTTAACAACAATAAATAAAAGTGAGGGGTTTTTACATTTGTACGTACTGCAGATTACCACTCTGAAAACAGAAAACTGAGGGCAAAAAGTTGTGAAGTCAGGATTATGTGTGCAGGTATTTCTCAGTTTATAGTGAAACTGACTTTTGAGACACAGAGAATCTTTAATGACTCTTATCTTTAAATCAGAGGTGTTCCAGATTGCTGTGTTTAAGCACATGGTCCCTCAAAAAGTCATTTTAGGACAGAATTGAACATAATGCACAGAACTACAGGAGATCAAGTGATCAGAAACATGGCTTGATTTCTCCTTTGTGCCAATAGAGAGCGCTGTTGCCTCAACTAAACATCACTGCGTCTGAGTTTCAGGATGAATCACTCTACTAAAAGTTATTACCGTTTTTCTCAGTCGCTTTGGTACATTTCTCGAATCATCCTCGACATTTGCAAAACAGCAAGTGCATTTCTCAAAGCAATTTGTACGAATAGCAAAACACCATGGATTACCCGCAAAAGGCAGCTACTTTCTCAAACTCCTTAGTTCATCTCTCAAAACTAAAAATCTGTGTCAATGAACATGTCAGTGCCATCAGAATGATAAGTCCTTGTGTCAATGTGTGCAGATAAGACAGTCAAACTGTTTAGTCATGTTGTCAATACAACAGTTTCGTCTGGAGGGACGTTCTGATGTAAACTATGGCTAAAGTTTTGATGACATTTATTGTAAATTGTGAGTTACACCTCAATGTATGTGGGAGATTGATTGCAAGAGACTGGACAAGATTCACTTTTAGGCTTTTACTGTTTGTACTGTAGTTTGTTGACAGACCATGTCAATGCGATACAGAAAGGAAAAGACAGCACTGCATAGCACAAAGAAAAAAACAAAAATAGAAATGTGAACATAGGACAATCTCCTCAGGGAAAACTGTACATGCAGTGCTGTAGGAATCACAGTGCAGTCTTCCTCTATACTTGCCAGTTGATGGTTCATAAGATGCAACTTTGAGCTATTTCAGAAAACTGGTTGATCATTGGTTGATCTATGGGATGCTACACACATTTGTTCAAAGAAATGAGAAACCGCTTTCTTAATGTGCACAAGTGACACAATGATGTGAAGTAGTTTTGAGAATTTCAATTCTGATCTGAGAAATGTACCAAAGCGACTGAGAAAAACTGTCATGTTACACTGAGCAGGGTTTTCTGTGTTGAGCATCAGATCTGTCATTTAGAATAAGAGTTGATTATGAGGTCAGCTCTGTAAAAAGGGTATCCTCTTTTAAAACATACTAGATAATATATCTTTAATCAAAAGGCGTTTTTATGTTATTTATTTAACACTCTTAATTTGCTTGCATGTGTATGTAGTTATGTGTGTATGAAAGTTGGTATATTTTCATGCTTTCATGTACGTAATACACTGTAAAAAACAAACAAACATGTTTTTTAAAAAGCTTTTAAACTGTATTTTTTGAACACTTTACTGTTATTTTACAGATTCTCTCTGTTCATTAAATTATGACAAAAACTTCTAAAATAAGAGAAAAAACACATGAATTTACATGTTACAGTGTTTAAAAACAGGCCACAACTACAAACAATGTCCATATCAAAAATCAGTATTTTTACAATTAATAAAGATTTTTTTCTACAATGCTTGAATGTGAAATTACACTTAAAAAAAAAAAATCCTGATTTAAATCAGCCCAAAATATTAGTATTTTCTAGATTTTTATTGATGTTCCAAAGAAATATCATCTGTATTATGGACTGCAAAATGCTAAATAATTGAATTTTAAAGTCATCTTTGTATCTGTACATGTTTATATTTACAGTTAGATAGTGTTTATGTGGGTTACTGTGTTCAAATAAGCACTTAGAGTCCAGTAGCTCAGTACCACAATGTAAAAATTACATTGCAAAGTCAAAGCCCTGCATTTACAATTCTATTTGCCAATGGTTGTATTATCTGCAATATTTCCTCCAAGTATCAGTAGTACAAGTATTTGTTCTGCTGAAACTTTTCCCTAATAGCATTATAAGACAGTATATGGTTAAATTAACAATATATATAAATAATCTTTCATACTCATTGGGTTGATCTAAACTTTTCCTCTTGCCTTCTGAATAAATATCTGTGATAATATTCTGAGAAATTATTTTTGGAATTGTTGGAATTAATCAGATGTAGATTAGCAGTGACAGAAGGAAGTGGTGAGTCACATTTTCTTCAGTAAACACGAAAGAAAACGTGTGGAACAGGACTTTGGTACAGTCTTTGACTACATCATGACCCGCTCTTTTAACTTCTTTCACATGTAGACACTGTAACAGGCCTCGGCTTCTTCATTTACGTAGTTTAAACTGCCTGTAGTGTTGCCTTCATTTGGCTGACATAGAAATGTTAAGGTGAGAATAAATCAGCAAAATAAAAGCTGCAGTGTTTGGATTTGGACTGAGAGTTGAGAAGCTCAGTCCTGTTAAGGCGGCATAGAGTAACAAAAGTTAAAGAACAGGTCACGACATGGACGAACAGAAACAAGTGCTGTGGCACAAATCAGTGCTTCTAATTTTAGACAAATATTGTAGTTTTTTCTCTTTGGGCCCCAAACTGTTGAAATAAAACCCTGTAAGAAGTTCAGAGAGGGAGTCTGTCGCTGCTGGAAGCATTTGAAATGGGACAAAGTGACTCTAACAAGAAGCTGCTTCTGTTTAAGATCTAATCAGCCAAAACTGTTGGACTGCACTCCTTTGATATGTAACAATGCTTTGTGTTTCATTCGATTGTCACTGCAGACAGATCACTGAAATTAAAGGTGCAGACTTCAGAGTTGCTGTAAACAAACAAGTTATTACAGTGCATAGAAAATATTTACTTATAAAAATATATATTCAAAAATGAAAGTACAATATTTCCTTCAAAGTGAAGTGAAACAGCAGGGTGAAGAATCACATGGAAAAAGCAGCAAGAATTTATATTTATTTACAGCACAGTTCATGTACTTTCACCATGTTTCACTATTTCTAATGTGTGTTTATATTTATAACTTCATCTAAATTTAAGGCTTTACTCTTCCTACTTAGTGCAATTGTATTTTTTATTTTTCTTATAAACATTTCTTACTTTGACTTCCATGAATTAGATTAGATCAGACAGCTCTAATGTCAAAAAATGAACAAAATTACAGCATTTTGACAGTTAATTTCCTTTTCCTCCCTTTTTTCTTACAGGTATTTATGGTAACTTTAATAGCATTTCTGTTTAAGAGGATTTTTTTCTGGTAGCAAAGGTGCCAGATTTCCACTTTACTCTTTTTGTTTTATTTTTATTTTGTGGTTGTTGTTTTATTTGCCGTTTTGAACCATACAGTATTTCACCATTTTTCTAATGTATATTTTTAAATCAATGTGCTGTACATATTAAAGTTGATGTTGTTGCTTTTAAAGACTCACTGACTTTGGTGTTTTCATACAATGCATCTGTGAGCATGATTGAACTTTCATCTGCTCCCTGCAGGTGGTGTTAAACGCCACATTTTCTACTGTTTGAACTGTTTGTGCTCCGTCCTTAGATTTCTCTATTTTTCTTCCATTTCCCAATTCAACATTTCTTTGTCTGTGAGTCCCCCTCTTGTGCTTTGTCAAAAAAAAGTGGGCAGAAATGAAAAGTTGGAGGCGAGCTGGAAAGGAAAGAGGGCAAACTGAATGGGAGCAAAGCTTTGAGAGTTAATGTTGTCTTTTATCTTCCCTCCCTCTCTTCTCAGTGTAAAACGCTCACTTTCTCTGCCTGGATCACCTTATACCATTCTCAGGTTCGGCCTATCAGCACCTTTTTGTGTCGAGCTCTTGTTACCCCACCCCACCCTTGGGAAGATGGCATTATACTGTATTTGGAAGGGTAACAGAGCTCCCTCTATCTCCCTGAGACATGCCACTGACCTGTAATTAAGTCCCATTGTACTATTCAGAGGAAACTCCTCACCAAAACGGACAGAGGGCAGTGTGTGTGTGGATTTCCAACAGCTCAGATACCGCTGTGACTAATGCTCCACCACACAAGCCGGGTTTATCAAAAAGGAACACATGCAGCACACATTAGAGCTCGCATTTTCCCTCTCCAGAGAACTCAAAGCTATGTTGATTGGTAATGAGATACAATCCACGCTGTCCATCTCTCATTAGTGAGCCATTGCTGGTGCCTCAGTCTGTGTTCTCTCTGCTCGCCCTCTCTCCCTGTCTCTCTCTCCCCCCCTCCACCCCGTCCCCGACCCCACCATTCAACCCCATTGATCATGCATGCAGAAATTTAACACACCCCTTAATTCCTGTCCAAATAGCCCCTGTCCCACTTCCAGAGCTTCATCTGTTCATCTGCAGAGGATAGAGTGGGCCTGTGTGCAGGCAGGACACTGGCTGCGATGAGGATAAACTGTGTTGGAGGGGACAATCACAAATCTAAATCTGTGCCTGGACATCCTGTGCCACACACTCCCCAGCTCTGTAGTGTTTCTATAAGATACGGGCGCACTGCAGAGACATAATCAGCACGCTATTTTTTTTTTTTCACAAATGTGCTTTTGCAATTCAGTGTCAATACACTCTTCAAACTTTTCTCCAAACTCTGAGCCCCACGTAGGACAGCGCACGTTTTATACCCACCGTAAGTCAGAGCTGTCGTTGCCTTTGTTTGAGTTGCTCAAGCTATTGATTGGCCTTAACATTAGTTAGCAGGTCACATGTTGAGTCAGTGTTGAGAAGATTAGCCAGAGCTGGCTTTGCTACTAATTAAATACTTAAACCCCAGCAATGAATGAGCACACAAACCTCCTGTTATACCACATTGCATAAGCCGGTTTGCAGTATGGAAGGTGTATTAAAGCAGATATTTTTTTTTTGCTGGTGCTGCAATCAGCTGCACGCATGAAGTCTCTTCACACACATTTAGTTAAAATGACTCAACAGGATGCCTAGTTTTGATTTGGAAAGGTTAGTCAAGTTACAGTTACTAGAGAAGGTAATGTCAGCAATAGGGTGGGGATTGAAAATATTACGGGAGAGCAATTCTGCACTAAACTGTATGTTGTCACTCAAGAAACTTCCCCATTAAAGTGTCATCAAGGCAGTGACTTCATGTGAACCTAAAACAGGCTACAGGCAGTTGTGATTGATAACTCATTTCTGGTTATTTAGTTATCAGAACACTAACATATTAAATATAACACTGTAAGGACAACACGGCATTTATAAAGTGACACATAGCATCAACTGTTGAGTGAATGGTTAATGTGTTATTTTTGTATCAGATCAAATTAATGGCACATTATGCAAATTTTCTGACTAAACAACATCATTTGCATTTAAATGCTGGTGTGATATAATGTGTCGGTGTTAAAGCCCAGTCCAAACCGGTCAGGAAATCACAACAAATAAGTTCTGTATCTGTACATTGTGTTTGATAACACTTTATCTAAACCAGGCTGGAAATTCTGTCAAGTTAGTGAAAACTAACTAGAATGTGAGGGGAAGTTGAGAGGTTCTTACTTCATAGTAAAAGCTCCATGTTTTGTCACTTATTAGTGAGTAGGCTATATGGATGTTGTATTTCTGTTTTAATTAAGTCTATTTGATTGTTTTTTTAAACACGAATATGACATAGCAAGATGTACACTCACCAGCTGCTTTTTTAGGTACACTTGTGAAATCTAATGCAATTCAGTACAACAGATCTGCCATAAATTCTACGTCTTCATTTAGAGTTTTTGTTGATGTTGTCAAAAAAAAAAGAGATGCTTTAACTTTATGTTTATTGGAGCGTTTGTTGAATAAATTAATTGAATTATTTTTGTAGCCCCCAATAATATACACAAGGTAAAACATTAGCAACACTTTTAAATGCAATGTAACCCAGTACAGCACCACCCACCATGAGCTTAATAACAAACAATGAAGTAGGTTCATCACCTCTTTGTCAACCTCAGTAAAAACTAGAAATGTAGAAGCTCTGTCATGGTAGGATTTATGACAGAACTGCTAGATCAGATTACACAGATGTACCTAACAGAGAGACCAGCTACTGTTTTACTGTTGAGTGAATTCTCAGACAATAGTTGAATTGTTGATGTTCGCTGGCAACCTTAAAAACACAGATTTAACTGTCCGGGGTTTCATACATGAGAAACTGAAGGAAACAATCCTATCAACCTGCTGGGTGGAGCTCTCTGTTATGTTATTGGATTTCCCTTTTAATGACTCTAATATTCCAGCTTGGTTTGTTTGGAATCATTTTGCAGTGTTTGAGCAGAGTTAAAGGTGAGCTGGTGTGCTTGAGCTGCAGCAAATGGGAATGGATGGGTGGAAAAAGAGGCACAGACTTCAAACAGAATCTGGGAAATCCTTGAATTTATTTGTTTTAATATGTATATTATGTTATGATTATAACTTTAACTTTCTAAATTAGTCATATAGGGTTAGGTTAATCCCTATAATAAACTAATAAATATTTCTGACTGTCAGGTAAAGTTGCATTTTATATAATATTTGTAGGATTTTTTGTTCTCAATACTTAAAATACTCAGATAAAATCACAAAATAAATAACACTGTAGGGCCTAAACCTCATTATATGAACGTAAATCCTAATTTTTTTTTATTGTTTATTTTTTTCTAGAAAGTACTTTGGCTCAACCACTATTGTTTCTAATGTACTTTAGAAATAATGGTTACATTGCTTGGCTTAAACTCATTGATTTGCACACCATAAAGGAGGCAGTCGAGTTAAATTTAAGTCATTTTAAGGCAGGAAGGAAATATTTTCATGAAAAAACAAACTTCTAAATGTGTAACTTGTTGACGTTTTAGGAGTAAAATCAAAGACTGAAGAGAGACTAAATTTTCATGCACTGTGGGGACAATTGTGTGCATGCATTTAAATACATTTCCGGATATACAGGTAGGGTAAACCAGGGTATCAAGAGCACGTGTGTATATTTGTTGTTCATTTTTATGGTATTATGTCCTTTTGCCCTTTTGCTGCAAGTGCAAATTTTCCCAATGTGGGATCAAAAAAGGTTAATCTTATCTTGTTATTCAAACTATACCTATTAAAAGAAAACACCTGTTGTTCTTAACGGTGGCGTTTTCCCGGGGTTTACCCTCATACTCCTCGCTGATAATGAAGTCCTCATGGAGACAGTGAAACACTTGCCGTCGGGCTTTTATCTCGAAAGGCCGCACCGGAAGCGCTGCGGGTGTTCACAGTGGACTTGGCGCTGGTGCCGCGGCTGCCGGTGGTGGGATGAGAGAGAGACAGCAGCGGGGACTTGAGTGGAGGAGGAGGTGGAGTCTGTCCCAGCCTGCATCTGGCCCGCTCCCCTCTCTGTCACCCCGGGCCAAACCCGCCCAGCTCCTCTCACTCACTCTCCGCCTGTTTTCCCGCACGGCTCGGCCCGGACGCACGCAGCTCTCAGCCACACACACCGCCAGCACACGGAATGGACACGGAAGGGAGCCAGAGCAGCCTGTCCGCCACGGACTCCCCGCACGACCCCTGGTAACGCTGGAGAAAAAAAAAACAAAAAAAAACTTTGTTTTTTGAACTTTCTTTCGTACCTCTTCACACACCTCAGAAACAGAGCTGCTATTCTCGGTGCTCTCACACACACCTCCACACACACACACACACACACACACACACACACGGGCTGCAAAATCACTGATGATTCTCTCAGAAAAAGGATCACACACTTTAAAAACCTCAATAACAACTTTGCTAGAACTGAGTAAACCGCATGAACATGAAGCTCCCTGAATCCTGCCTTGATGACTGTGTAAATAGAAAAACATTTTCTCTCTCTTTTTTTTTTCCACAGCAAAATGTTCATAGGTGGACTCAGCTGGCAAACAACACAAGGTAAATCTTTTTCCACCTCTCTCTCTAAAATGCCACCATGTCTTAAAAAAAATCCTGGCATGGATTAGATTGAGTCAATCTGAAAAGCTGTATTTCTTAATATTTCTGTTTGCATGCATTAAAACTGTTTGTTTTTTGAATTTTGCATATTGCTCCAGAATGAATGCCCCCATTTAGAACTGCATAGAAAAAACGAGAGATTCTCAAAAGCTCATTAGAAACGGGCGAATTTGCAGTAATCACAGTTGGAATTATGTTGGGATTTTGTGTGTTTTGAGTTCTGATCACAGCTCATGTTATGTTTAACATGTTTAATGAAAAACTGTGTGAACTTTGGTGCGGGAAATCTCAGCAGAGTGACTCTGTTAGCCTCCTTCTGTTAACTTCTTATCAAAAAGTTGTCATTGCTCGTTAACCTCTCGTTTCATCTGCAAATCTCCTTTTCCTGCCTTGTTTTTGCTTTCCCCAGAGGGTCTGAAGGAGTACTTCTGCAAGTACGGCGAGGTGAAGGAGTGTATGGTGATGCGAGATCCGGTTACTAAGCGCTCGAGGTGAGGGAGCTGTGAGCCCGGCTTCTCCGCCGGAGCTGAAAGTTTATCTGACCTCCGTGATTCCTCGCTGCTCATAATGTATCATTACATGTCAACATCAGTTCCTGTGTCATTAATACCTTCTCCCTCCTGATGTCTGCAGAGGGTTTGGATTCGTCACCTTTGTTGATCAGGCCGGCGTGGATAAAGTTTTGGCCCAAACCAGGCACGAGTTGGACTCAAAAACAGTGAGTTCTCTGTATTTACTTCCCACCACCGGCTAATCCCGTTGCTCAGTGTTTGATTAGTGGATTTTCCAATAATCCGCCAGAGAGGTGTAACATTGCTACATTTTAGTGTGTTTACTGAGGTTCCACTATGCTGATGTTTTCCTCAAACCATGTCTGTGTCGGCCGCCACACCTCAGATGTGAGCGCCGTCGAGTCATTAGCCGACAGGGGAGACACATGGGAGAAAGTGCTTCTCTCTTCTCTCTTTAGCCAAACAGGCAAGAAAATGTTACCCAGTGTCAATTTCCATAGAAACAAGGGGGACTGGACAGGGTTGCATTCACTGCCAATCTTTGATTTGGCCTCTCGGAAGAGTGAACCAAGACTTTCTTTCTGCTTTTTTTTTTTTCGTCTTCTTTTTTTTCTTTTCCGTCCCCAAGGGGTCGAATTGACCCCAAAAAGAAGTTTCTCAATGGAAATGCAACCTGAAACCATCAAGGTGTGAAAGCAGCAACAATCAGACTCCTGTGAGCTTCCTCAGGATCTCAGGGAGAATAAAACTGCAAAATGATAAAGTCACATTCAGGGCCCCTCTTTCACCTGTGTGAATTCCGACTTAAAATGTATTAATCGCCTGTGTTGCCGAGTGGGTGTGATTGTGTGTGTGTCTTTTTGTCAGTAATGAATGTGGGCCTGGTCTGGGAACAATGTGGCCCGTTGGTCGCCATAGGGACCACTGCCCCCGCCTCGCTCCTCAGTGGGAGTGGTGATGGCTGCGGGTTAGCGACTGTATTGAAATGAGGGGAGGCTATTTCTTGGTTCCCCTTTTGTGCTCTGAGCGATGCACCTTCTCCAGTCTTTGGGAGATAAGTAGTGGAGAAGGAAATGGAGAAGACAAAAAAAAAAAAAAAAAGAAGGTTGTTTGATTGTAGAAAGTTAGAAGGAAATGAGAAATTTCCATTTTGTCCATCGTTAGCAATAGTGGAAGTTGTTTGATAGAGAAGTTGAGCTGAATTTAGTTTCTTTTTTTCTTGCTTTCCCATGTGCCCTACTGCTATAGTGTCACTTGCAGGCACGACAGCTATGACAAGTAGCGCCATCATGGTTGGACGCCACTAACTCACCATGGGGTTTGTTTCCATAGAGACTCCCCCCCTCCACCCCCCCCCCGTCTCCTTGCACAGTTGAAGAATGGCTGTGTCACAAAAGAAAAAAGAAAAAAAGATAACAATGCACATCATTTACCATCATTTCTTGGCTACCAGAAATCAAGACGATGTAAACATCCAAACAGAGAGCGATGACGACGACACTGACTCACGTTGCTTCTCGGGAAAAGGAAACTTATTGAGTTTGCTCATCTCAGACTTGGTAGATGAGGATTCCCTCTCTTTAATTTGAGTTTTTCCCCTCAGTTTGAGCCGGTGTTGCCTCCTCAAGGGCTCGCGGGCCCCTTGCGGCTGCCACTTTGGGCGTGTCTGTGGCGTTTTTGGTGGGGGCCTTCAGCCGAGTGTGTGCTTGGCGTGGAGAGGGCTCACTGATCAGCCACAGGGGTTGGATGGTGAGTAGA
>NW_007578987.1:191043-208203 GCF_000690725.1 Stegastes partitus
GAGAGAAAAAGTTCTCCAGTGGCAACAGAAAGAATGTGCCATGCTGTGACCGACTGAACCGCTCCAGCTCTGGAATTAACAGAGCTTTGCACAGCCGTGAGGCTAAAGAGCAAATACAGTGCTGCGGAGGAATTTATTGGTACTTATTGTGCTGAAGGACAGATGCGGTCCGGTTTTGACCAGCGTAGGAAGGCAGGTTTTTACTGTGATTTATGTAGCTGCTGCTCGGCTAGTTGCCCCTCTGGGTGCCCTCCCAGCTTCCTGCTATCTGTAAAGTTAGTGACGGCCGATGCAAACTGCACCTTTGTGGGACAAAGTTTCCATTCAACTGCTGCTCCAAGGAAGGTGCACAGTGGAGAGTTTTACAACAGAGTCACACAGCTCTTTACAGAGAAGCATTGGGCATATTTGTGACCCCCTCGGCCTTTACCACACTGACCTGTGTGGAAAGAAAGAAAGAAAGAAAGAAAGAAAGAAAGAAAGAAAGAAGAGGGTGAGGGGCAGGATAACCCCATTTGTGATTACTATGGCTCTCCTAACTAATAGGATTGGAGTCAACAAGCTTGAGTTGTTCCTCAGAGATGATGAGTGCTGCCCAATCGGCATGTTGCGTTGAGTGTGTTCCCAGCTCAGGCCGTGACAGGCAGCACGCTCAGCCAACTGTTGCATAGCTGGGATGGAGTTGGTCAAAGGGGATTGCCCTGATTTCCTAAACCTCTCTTGGAATTACGTTCAGCTTCTTCCCTGTTACCTTGTTGTGGGTGTGGAGAGGTTTGGCCTCTGAGGCCTTAAAGCAATTTAACAAGTCTTTAAATAGAATAAACTGTTTATAACATATAAGGATGCCCTGCTAGGTATAGTAGTGTGATTCTGATGTGAATTGTTTTTCATGAAAAATTCAATCAAGTCAGGAAAAATCCCCTTAAAAAATTAAAACTGCTACTTCTCACTTAATGCAAATATTTTTGTTTCAAAACTCTAAAGCTGCGCAAAGGAGAAATATATAAAAAGTGAATACCAAACAAAGAATAAAGCCCAGAATTTGAAAATATACAGCCTTCCTCCTGCACCTAAACACCTCCCACCACATTAACCCGCGGTTCAAAAGCACAAAGATAGTCGAGCTAAAAGTCAACATTGATTTGTAGCTTCATCCAGGACTTAAACCCCACTCTCCTGAGTGAAAGTCGTCCATCCAACCCACTACACCACCACATGCTGCTCCCACTGTGTCCCACTATCTCATCTGTGATTGGATGAAATCTCCCTTCATGGTCTAGATTTTGTAAAACCTTTAAACAAAGTCAGGAGAGTGTGCAGTAATCTAGTTTTCTCGAAGACTAGTTGAATTATAATACGCTGAAAGGTTAGTATGGGATTTTTGCCCAACGATGCCAATAAAAACCTGCCTACACCAGCTTTAACTGCTCAACACAAAGTTTTCTGCTGCACAAAAACAACAAAAAAAGTTTCGATAACCAGGTGTGATGTCACAAATCACGCTGAGATGCAAACTTATATTTTCGGTAAGTACAAGGAAACATCCTCCTTCAAAAGGTGAAGGTGAAAACAGCCTTCTGATGTCACAATGACGTCCAAGTGAAGTAGCAGTTAGCAGGAGGGGGCCTTTACATGTATCTCCTGATTTTGCTCTGATCAACATTTTGTTCCCACCAAACACAAGCCGACTTTCACTGACGCGGCCACTTTACATGTTTAATGTCCTCAATTTGCTCCCCTTGCGGATGTGCTGTGCGCTGCCATGTGTTTGATTTTGTTTGTTTGTGTGTGTGTGTGTGTTTGTTTTTGAATGTGCACAGGAGTGTTGGACATCGGGAGGGTTGGTGACCGGAGGTGACTATCAGACTAGTCTAGCCACCATAGAAACTAAACAGTAGACTCTGCATCTGATCCTCCAGTCTTAGCCTATAGTCTTCTCACTCTGCTCTCTAGAACAAAAGTGAAAGAACGAGAAAAAAAAGTTTTTAAAAAAAACTTGCGGTGATGTGGACTCTCATTAGAAACAACACTGTTACCCTGACTCTGGTAAACGCATGTGGTTTACCATAGAGGCTCTAGCTCTCTACTGTAGTTCAACTCTACCCTCTCATGGTTACGGACTAATCTTAGCGCTGTACTGTCTCACCATCTGTTAGTGTAACAGCAGTACAGTGTGGCGTAGTCTAGTTGTTCTCTAGCTCTATTAGACCAGTATAGACTAATATAGAGGTCTCAAATTCCAATTTTTGCAGCCTGTCTATGATTGCATCCTCATGGCATGGTGTGGTTCTCTCTCCAATCTTAACCTTGGTGACGCTCAGTAGGCTCGTCATGTATTTGCTTTATTCTGTAGTTGTACATTTAAGATTAACAGAAAACATGCTGCTAAAAAACAAAAAAGAAACACACAAGTCAAGCTTGTCCCTTTTTCCTGAGAGCAAATATAAGGAGCTGCAGGGCAGAGGAAGAACCGGATCACCTGAAAGTGCGCAGGACGACGAGAGCTCCCCTGTCGTTGTCGTCACTGAGCTGAGAAAGAACGACAGAAAACAAACAAACAAACAAAACGGGGCGGGTCTGCCGTTGGCGCGGTGTGATTGACAGCTTCTTCTTCTTTCTCTCACTCTCTCTCTGACACACTTTGTCCTACGTCTCCGGCTCTCCTCGCCGAGGTGAAGGCGTGTTTGTGATTGTGGTGCCTGTGTGAGATTCCAGGAGATCACATGTCACACGGTGGTGACGAGAGAGGCAGGGGTTCACTGGACATTCCCAGGCATTCCACCTGAGCACAGCTGTGGACACACACACACACACACACACTCATGCATGCACGCTGACACGTCAAAGGTGCATTCATCTACTGGAATATAAACACAAACGAGTACACACGAGAAAAAAAAACAAAAAACCCGTGGAGTAAAAATACACTCACGTACACGCTGTGCAGCACATCGAGGCACTAACACACATATTGATAATGCGTGACTCAAGAATGTAGAGCAGACGTTCACTTAAAGTCGCTTTCCACTGACAAAATTTGATCCTTTTTATATATATATATATATAAGCTTCAGTAAACTTAGAATTTTGGACTGGTGGACAAATAGCTTAGGATGCATCAGCTTGGGCCGTGGAGAATTTGCAGATTTAACGTTTTGCAGCCTCAGTAATGAACTGATTAACCAAATAATGTAACTGTAAGATCAATCAAAGTTCAAAGTCATCTTTATCTATTCAGTCATCTATTTGTAACACAACATCAGAGTGAAAATCCCAAACTGTACAGTAGAATCTGTAAAAGGGCTTATAGTACAGTGTGTTGTCTGAAGGGGGAATGTAGAGATGGATTTTTATTAAGGTTTAACTAATTATCAGCAGCCTGAAAGTCAGCATTTTTCTTATTATTAGAATCATCTTCTTTTTTTTCGGAACCAACTCAGAACTTTGAAGCTGTTGGTTCTCTTTTGCAGACCCAGTATTAATCTTAATAAGGATAATTTAGTAGAATGTTCAGACTCTAGTAGTTCCTGCTCTGTTTTACAGCAACAGAGCATTGATCTTGTGTAGGTGTGAGGACACACTGTACATGTGGTTTCTGCTTCACCGAGATTCTCCTGCACCATTGTAAAAACTGCCAGTCTGTTTTCTAACACAGCGAATCACAAGAATGGCAGGCCTTTAGAAACAGGTGTTCTTGATATCATGACTATGATTTAGGGCTGGTGAATACGTGTGCGAGGGCAGGAGGATATCATGGATAAATTACAGCTTCATTGCTGAGTTGCTCAAAAATGAAAGATGAGGGTCTGATATCAGAAGACGTCGAGGGAAGGCGACAGGTTGCTGGTTCATCTGTATCATAGCACATCACTAACCGGGCCTCCCTCTTCTCTGTATCCTCTCTTTTAGATTGATCCAAAGGTCGCGTTCCCTCGCAGAGCTCAGCCCAAGGTGAGTCTCTTCATGTTTTTCCTTGTCCACGGTAGGTTGGAGTGTGTCGAATGTTTCGGAGTCTTATCTGGGCTAACGTCTCGTAATCTGATGAACGTGAGCACCGCTGATAGTTATTTGAGCGCACGTTAACAAAAAGTGCAACAACTTTAAGGACTAGCTGCATTTTTGAACACACAAAAACATCTGTATTGTGTTTCAAGTACAGTGTGCTCTGTCCCGATCATGGCCACTTAGTCTTTTCCTTAAACAACAAGACACTGAGAAACAGAAGGAGGTAAACAGCATGAAGACACACTCTAGTGTGATTAAGGCGACCTGTGTGTGGACTTATTTATCCACCAAAACAGTGTCCTGTTTTTACATTATATACTATTCAGAACTTTGAATTTGTGGTGCGTTTACATGGAAAAACTTAACAACATGAATGCCAACATATATATATCAAACATGCATGACTTTATCAGTTTTTAGGTGTTGTTTCCACTAATGTTGTCCTCCCAACTGAAGTGAAAGTTGACTCATAGCTAGATTTATGTAAGAGAGCTACAGTGTTTCTTGCAACAGCACCTTTAAGTTTTTCAAATTTGGAATTCACTGTAGTTATCCAAAGAAATACAATGACTCATATTTGTGCACAGTACTGTTGAAATGGTCTCTTAACCCTATTCAGGACTTTCATGTTGCCATAGGTAGTAGGTCTTCTGGGGTCCATTGTAGAAAGAATATGTGCAAAATATTTGTTGGTATTCATTATAGACTTTTATACTATGTTTAATAAATTTTCTGATAAGTTGACATATTTTTGATCCCAAATGCATGACAAATGTCTCTCTTTTCATATTAAAAAAAAAAAATCTTCAAAAATAAAAAAGCAATACCTGTCACCTAAACCAAATGGCCTGGGGTCCAAAAGTCCTGAATAGGGTTAATGAGTCAGTTAAACGCTACAATTATTGATAAGATGTCAACTATGAAATTAATTGTACACTGTCAATCAAAAAAGTCAATTTTCACTGATTCTAGCTTCCCAACTTTGAATATTTTCTGGTTTATTTACTTCTCTGTGTCTACTTTGCCCATGAAGGATAAAACAAGACATTTGAGGACTTCATCTTGTGCTTTGGAAAACCCTTATCAACACTTTTCACTATTTTCTGACATTTTATACACCAAACATCTAATGAGCTCAGTTTTAAGCACCAAAACCCCCAAATGTACTGTATCCAGAGCTTAAATAAATGCCATTTTTTCTTTATGGTGTTATACTGAGTATCTCTCAGTTTCAGGCTGCTGGATTGAAAACAAAAACAAGCAATTTGTAAAGTAAATGATGAAACTGTCCATATGAGTAAATTAATGAGTTATTTGTAGAGTTAATGTAACGTGATATAAATTGGGCAAAACTTCAGTGATTACCTGCATTTATTTGTACCAGTTTTCTCGGTGAATGCTGAGAAAAAATCCGCTGACAGACGGCTAACAACAAGACATGCACTATCGCAAAGAAGTGAAAACCCCAAATAGTCACAGGTGTCAAACATTTGCTGCAAGCAGCTTTGGCTTTGTCTCCAATGCAGGAAATAGTGTTTTTGTTTAAAAGATTTTCTGAGCTCTAAGTTAGCAAATATCACAAATATTACTTAAGCTTGTGTATTCTTTCAAAGTTTTACCGAGTTAAAAATGTAATTGTTTTAATGTTTTGGGAGCAATACTACTTTAACCCTATTCAGGACTTTTGGGGTCTTTTGGACCCCAAGCCATTTGGTTTAGGTGACAGGTGTTGTTTTTTTTATTCAGTTTTTTAGGATAAAAAGTGGGACATTTGTCATGCATTTATAACCCAAAATACACCAACTTATCAGAACATTTATTTAACATAGTATAAAAGTCTATAATAAATACCAACAAATATTTTGCACATATTTTTTCTTGGGGTCCAAGGAACCCCAAAAGACCTACTACGTGTGGCAACATGACAGTCCTGAATAGAGTTAAATGATCTATTTGATAACTTTTCCATTACATCTGTTGAACTACTGGATCCATACTTAGCAGCCCAGAGTTCTCATAGTCCTAAAGAAAATGAAGCTTCCTGTTTTTTTCCAGCTCAATCAGGACTTGACATGAGCATACAAACTACTGCACTAATATTTAACAGCGTTTTTAGGGAATTTAGTGACATAAAAAACAATGTGTGTTAGCAGTGGAAGCTGTAATTTTATTTCTGATGTGTTACTGAGCACCACAAATTCAAGTAACACTGAATGTGATTTAAAATAACAAATCATAGATATTCAGTTTCCAGTACACAGTTATTGTGGCCTAAAGAATTCACCATGTAATTGCAATATCTATAGAAAATGTTTTTAAAAATTACATTAAGCAGGAGCAGTAATTTTTTACCTTTGTTTAGTGTCACTTTTTGACAAATTAATTACTCTCAAAATAGTGAAAGGAGCTGGACAGAGAGTCTGTAACCATGAATGTATTGCTGATTATCATCCATATTACCAAACCATGTGTTTTATTCACAGACATCTATATTTCATTTTTAAAATATCATTTTTATTGCTGAAATTGGTGTATCACAACACCCCAAATCAAGCTACAAATGCCTGTATTTGTTTTTGAACTGGTTCATCAGTTACTGTCCTCTTCTTCTTCCAGCTGGTGACTCGAACCAAGAAGATCTTTGTGGGAGGCCTGTCAGTGAACACAACCATCGAGGACGTCAAGCAGTACTTTGACCAGTTTGGGAAGGTGAGTGATGTTCAACAGAGTTTTAAAGTTGCTGTGGTGTCATATTGTCGCCAAAATATTGTGGCAAAAAAAACCCCCAAAAACCAGCAGCGTGGTTCAGAATGGAAATAAGGGCAACTCTGTGGATTATAAAGGACTCGCATGAGTTTGTGGCAGCAGCTCAGCAGCTCCCGTCGTACAACATCCCACCAGCTCTGCCGATTCTGATTCACCACAAAATTCTCTGAGAAAAGCTTCACTTTGAGTCAAGCGGCGACCGCATGGAAGTGAAGGAGTTACTGCGACGAAGGAGGAGGAGGGGGGGGCGAGAAAGGAGGGAGAGAAAAAGGCTCGGAGGAGAGTCGGGAAAAATAACGAGGCAAGAGAGAGAGGCTCCGGGAGCAGCAGGCGAAGTTTAGAGGGGGGACTGGAGAGGGGAGCCGAGGGGAGGGGGAGAGAAAAGTTTTGTAGTGAGTGTGTGGTGATGGTGAGGAAGGAGGAGGGATTATCAGAATCTGAATTAATCTGATGTAACAGCTGCTCCTACCCACAACCTCCCCCCTGGCCCGTTACCGTGGTGACCTGGCTTGCCCATTGTCCCCAAGTAATTCTGTGGGTAAGGGGTTTTGTTCTGAAGGAGGAGGGATGAGGTGGTGCTCGGGGGTGTTAGCATGAGTGTGCTGGGTGGGGGTCAGCTCAGGAGTTTAGTTATAGTAAATACAAGTTGACAGATCCACAGAAACCTTGTAAACTTCTCGCTCATCCTTCAGTTTCTTGCGCGCATTTGTGTATTTTTTAAAAAAAACTACTTTTCTACTTTTCCCAAGTTTCTTATATATATTTCATAAGAGCGTGAAAGGCAGGGGGCAGAGAATAGATGATGGGCTGACAAAGGCACCGACGAGGGAGGGAGGGTCTTACTGAGAGGTTTGCGGAGGCGTAGGAGAGGGAACTGGGGCAAAGATGGGGTGTGTGTGTGTGTTGAAGGGGGGTAGTTACGACGGCCATTATGCCTCTATACAAAGCTAGACAAATATTTTGCTAGTTTGTACTGAACTTATCTGCATATTGGACGTTTTCGGTTGTCAGCTCTCCTAAATGTGAAAGTGATTGTCAATAAAATGTGAGATTTAAGTGGTTTAAGTTACTTTTTTTTTCTGGATCTTGTGCAAAACAAATAAGTCAAAACAACAAAAAAAAGAAAACATCCAACTTTTTTTCCCCCTCAAAAGAAAAATCAACAACTTGCACCTTTCGCCCTTGAAACTTCTCAAAGTCAAAGATGCAAAGACTCAGCTTTAGCCGCCACGTTTCCGACTGCGTGGCACTTTTATTTTCGGTGCCAAAAGGCTCGGCCTCCAGTTTCTCCGTGCTCCCTCCTCAATCATAACGCCTAGATGAATTTTTGCCGAGAGAGATATCGAGGGATGGACGGTGAAATGTAGGCTCCAGCCATCCATGGAAGTTCCTGATTAGACTGCCTCACTGGACCTTTTGTGTCCCGTCCTGGTGAGGACAAAGGAGCGCGGAGAGGGATGGGCAGGGGATAACAGGGAAGATGAGAGGTGGGAAAAAAAAAGGATGAGAGGGAATATTGTTTGGCGGTGTGCCGTTAAAATGCCCGGTGTTTGAAATATTGAGCTGTGGCGTGCGATTAACTCTGTTTGCCGCGTTTACTGTTGTTGTTGTTGTTTCTGATTGGGGCGTGTTGGGATGGCGCGCGTGTTTGCCGGGTTAAGATTGCGACTCTTTAGCATGAATCACAACAGTGTGTTGCACTCCTGACCCTTTGCTTTCCTCGAAAATTGATGGTTATAAATTGTGGTAATCTGGACTTTCTCCTAAAAGTCCAAAATAAAGAGTGTTTTCTTCAGAGATCCACAGTTGCTGAGCAAAATGTCAGGCTGGAAGTAAGCAGTGACTTGAGAGGCAGACTAACAGGTCCCCTTTCACACTGACACTCTTCACTCACCTTTGACCTTTCTGTAGGCAAACTGCCCTTGGGGGTTCACACACACACACACACACACACACACACACACACGGTCACTCTGTGCTGACACTCCTATGTGACTATGACAAATTATTCAGTGGACCATATCCAGTACACTTATTATAGACCAAGAGCACAGATTAATTTACCAAATGTTTACGTGGATCTCTGTGTGCAGGCTGGAGTATAAACATGTCTGCTTGTGACAAGAGAGAAAACAGAGAGAGAGAGAGGGAAAAAGAGAAAAGAGTAGGTCAACTTTGACATAAGAAACTCTGGGTGTGTGTGTGTGTGTGTGTGTATAGAATAGACACCTGTGTCTTTGCTCTATAAAGGGAGGCCGGGCCGGAGGGAGAGGTCAAAGGGAGAAGAGGAGGAGGAATTATGGCTGACTGTGCCAACAAACAAAGCCTCCAGGCCTCTTTGTTCTCCCTCTCCCTCTCCCTTTTGTCTCTTCTTTTTCCTCCCTTTCCTCTTTGACCCAATCTTTTTTTTTTCTTCCTCCTCTCCCTCTCTCTCTCCCTCTCTCTCAGGACTCTCCGTGCTCTCTTTCACCATATCTCCACCTGTCGCTATTCCTCTCGCTATCAGCTCTCCCCCTCTCATCGAGTCTCCACCTGCCCACAGGATTCACCTTTCTGCTTGTGACCGGCTACTTTTCTTGTGTCAGCGTTTCTCTCTTTGCGGCCCTCTTTGTCTCACTGGCACTCTCCCACCATTCATAAAGCATATTTGATGTTGGCTCGAGCCTTTTTTTTTTTTATTTTTTTTTATGAGGGTTTTTTTTTTCTTTTTGTACAGTTGCCATGGGAATGTCAAACTTTGAAGGGAGGTGGGGAGGGTTGGATTATGGGCTCTCTGTGAGGAGGATTGTGACCGGGGCAGTTTAGCAGTGGACGCAACTTTTTATGCCACCCATTATGTGTGTGAGCCACCGGGCCTTGTTGTACAGTATTTCAACATATTTTCCTGTCCTTGCCCCCCCAGGCCTCCTCTTTGTAACCTGTCGCTCGTCTCCAGTCTCTCCGCTGCCTCTCTCCCCCCTCCTCCTCTGCCTCCTCCTCCTCCTCCTCCTCCCCTCTGTCCATCTGTTGCTGAGCCTCCCTGCAGAACTTGAGAAGGGCTGAGGTCAGGCAATATGCCGCGTGGCGAGAGAGAGAGTTAAAAAAACTGTGTTGTTTGTCTCCCCTCAGGTCGACGACGCCATGCTCATGTTCGACAAGACCACCAACAGACACAGAGGTGAGCCACACTGACCCTCCTCGTCCCTCGTCCCCTGCCCTCTCCTCCATGGCCCTTCCTCTGTATTTTTTTACTCCTCTTCCTCACAGTCCTTCCTGGGTGTCTATTGATCCCCCCCCCCACCTCCCTCCTCTCCACTCCCCGCGGGCCTCCTTCCTGTGGGCTGAGCTGGAGGAGACGAACGGGGCTAGTCTAATTAGCCAGTCCGTTAATCGGGATCAGGATAAAGCCTCCTTAAGCGCCTCCTCCCCACCCTGCGATTGATCGATTATGACAGCCTACCAGCTTTGCCCGGGCCTTCTGGCCAGGAAGGGAGGGAAGAAAAGGATGAGTGCAGAATAGCAGCATTGGCGGAGTGGGGAGGGGGGGCAAACGTGTTAAGCGGCTATTACAGCACTAATTACTGCAGACTGTTAGCTATGCTAGTGTACAGAAAGGCTAATTCCACCATATTGTGTGATTTTTTTTTTCTTTGCTCATGAACCCATCTTGTCAGGGTTTGGCTTCGTTACATTTGAGAACGAGGACGTGGTGGAGAAAGTCTGCGAGATCCACTTCCACGAGATCAACAACAAAATGGTGAGCTGCAGCTTCTTCTTTTTTTGTCTTAATATCAGCATGTCATTTACAAACTAAAAGAGCTGGTTTGTGTTTTTGTGTTTAAACAGGTGGAGTGTAAGAAAGCTCAGCCCAAGGAGGTGATGTCCCCCACCGGCTCGGCCAGGGGGCGCTCTCGGGTGATGCCCTATGGGATGGACGCCTTCATGCTGGGCATTGGTATGCTGGGTAAGTTAGTATTGATCAGGACAGGAAGGATGCGACTGCACACCTGAACCTGACAATAACTACTCCTGCAGTAAAAGGCTGAGCTTCCTGAAAGGTCACACGGCGCCTCATGGGGAGGAAGATGACCAGTGGAGTGGGCTGAACACACAGCTGATAATTCTCCTCCATGCAGCTTTGATTCAACCATAGAGACTAGAAGCTTGTTGAAACTGCTGGTTTTATGGCAATGCCTCATCCAGACTGGTGTAACATTACGTTGTAACTGTGACTTGTTTCATGCTTTCTTACAAGTACAATTTTACATATGAATCCTCTGAATCCCTAAACCTAGCAGTGAGTTTGAATGTAATACTATTCTTTAAAAAAATCATCAAAGTTGCACCATTTACTAGCAAGAAACTGTAGAAATAAAAAAACAAAACAAAACAAAAAAACAGGCAGAAGCATTGTATTTGCAACTTTCCAATGGCCTGAAATTCATTTGTGGGACTTCCATTAGGAAAATGATCCACGTCTATGCTTAAAATTCAGATATTTCATCAAAATCACTTTATTCTACATCTCAATTAAAATTATTCCTAAAAGTAAACCATTTTCTGAAATCTAATTCTGTAAAAGCCAAAAAATGGTTCACTTCTCGGCACAATAAAACAGCTTTACTAACTCAGTTGAACTGTGAGCTGTGCTTACATATACCAGAGAGGAGACAAATATGAAGCACATAAAAAATTTGAAGTAGTAAAAAAATATATAGTAGAGTCACCATGTTTTGGTCAGTATTGGTAACACCTGTGGGCACTTGAAAAGTAGTGCAAGTAAAGTTTCTGCATTGAAATCTTTACTTAAGTGGTAAACATGTAAGTATTATCACAAAAATGTACTTTTAATTAAAAAAAAAGTAAAACTACTCAATGCAGAAATATCTCCCTTGTAACTGTTATGCTATTATATTAACATATATTATGGTGTATGTTATTTTCACCATTAGTTGATTCGTTGTTTAGTTTGTAAAAATACCAAAAACGAATGAAATGCCTTCACAAGAACCCTGAACATATATCAAAATAGACTTTTTGTCAACCAACTAATCGTTTCAGCTGTCTTCATATAAATTGTAGGCTAGTTATTTTATTACAAAACATTGTATTTTATATGCTCCTTATATGTTTTGTGTGCAAACACCTTCATTTTAGCAGTTATACAGGTGTCAGACAAATGTAGTAAAGGAAAAAGTGCAATGTTTTCCTCTGAGATGTAGCGCAATGAAAAGACAAGTAACATAAAAGGACTTCATATTTGTCACTATAATACAGTACTTTGTTACATTTCAGCTGCCTTTTTAGGGTAGCAAAATAATATTGCACTTCAGGGACTCACAAATGGCAATTTTATAAAAAGAGTGGCCCAAACAGAAGCCTCAGAGAGACACACTGACTTTATGTCCCCAGCATTAGTCATTCTCCAAAAATGCTGGATAAATTCATTCCCGTAAGGCTCCTCAATAGCACCTTTTATTACACCCTCTTTAAACCTTTAACCTCCAGTTTGCGTTCTTTTGGTCAGAGGCTCAGCCCGAGATAACTCTGATGACATCACTGTGACATCAGGGCCAGTTTTCAATAGTTTCGAAGGTCCCTACAGAGCCGGAGAAGACATTTCAACTACTCCTTCTCAGCTGACACCCCCTCACATACGGCCAATCCTCCGGGTGTAAAATTAGCAGAATAGACCTTTGACTGTTTTCATTGCCTTAAACATTATCCTCTGCACTGCAGCCGACTCGTTTTCTAACAGTTTTGTGTTGTGTTGATGTTAGTTAGGACCTGTTTGTCCATCTGAAGCTAAACTTTCCACTCCAATGCTACCACCTACTGTTCAGTGTGAGAACTGCTGTCTTTTAGCGTTTGACTTGTTCAGCCAGAGCAGATGAAGGAATATGACACCACGCCAGGGAAAAATCAAAAAATTTATACTTTGTGTTGTCTCGTGTTGCTCGTAATTCCTCTAAATGTCGTCGCGAGGGCGGCCCTCTGAGGTGTCGGGGAAATCTCTGTGTAATGTGCACTGCTGAGAGTGAAACTGAAGACAAAGACGCTAAGCTGCTCAGTCCTGTCCTGGAGAAATCTAGACCGCAGGTGTAGAATATCATCCACCTGCAGCCTGTACAAGGCTTCACTGTTAGGGGGCAGCACAACAACACACACCTGTTACTCCATTTTGTGTTCAGAGTTTCTTTTGTGTGTAATTGCCACTACAACAACATCCAGTGCCTTTTCTTTTCTTGATGGTTGACATTAACAGTGATGTTCTTCCCTCAGGTTATCCAGGCTTCCAGACTGCCACCTACACCAGTCGCAGCTACGCCGGCATCACTCCGGGATACACCTACCAGTTCCCTGGTAATCACAACACACCTCTTGCTCCTCATGCACTCTGACATGTTCCTGTCACATTAACTGACAAATAAATACACATGTATTTAGTGCAGTTAGCAGGTGCAAGTGTGCATGATTTAAAATGCCTGGAACTGGCTAAAAGGACATGTTTTAATAGTCTGGCTCTCCTTGTAATGCAGCTAAAACCGCAATAACCAAAATAATTTTTACAGGTTTTTTCACACACATTTAGTGATTGAGGGGATATCACAAGAAATACAATGACAACTTGTGTTTGCTATAAAGTTGAAAAAAAAAAAAAAAAACTTGCAGCACCTTCAGTTTCATGCAGGGAAATTTAACACAAATGTCAGAATACGGGTAGAATAGAATTACATGTTTGATAGGAAATATTGTTGTGTGGTGAGCAATGTGCAACTAAATATGTATTAATTCACTGAGCAGCGAATAGAAATGTGGTTGAATGGAGAGTTGCATCATGTTGAATCATTATTCTGGAAAAGAAATTGTCAATAATCTTATGAATAATCTTTACTGTGTCCTATGCAAATACACAATCAATCACACAAGTATAAGGAAAAAAATAGGAAACGTAAGACAATACAAATTTAGTGCTGGCCAAGTGGAGATGACAAAACAGTGAGTGTCCAACTTCTTATTAATACAAGTCCTTATGCTTGATCCACAGTCCAGAAGGTTTCTGAGGAACTCTGATTTTAAATATGAAAATCCTTCATTCATACATGATTAAATGTTTAAGTCTTCATCAGGATGTTGAGTGTAACGGTTTCAGATTCATTAACCAATCATGTGGCACAGCTCACCTGATGTGTAAATTCTGTCACTTCAAAAAAGACACATGCAACACTCCCCCTCTGGTGAAAATCACATTTTATTTTTACCTTGTAAACATGTCAATACGTTGTTTTTTTATATGCGAGAAAACACATCATCAGTGAAATAACCAACACAATGGCTTAGTATTTTTGCCTTTGCACTGCAGTGTACTAATGACAGTCTCAAAAACATTGATTCAGACTTCCAGTGTGTCACACAGAACAAATTTAAGGACCAAATCCTCTCAACTTGCAGGATGGGACTCATTATGTATTGTTGTTTTTCTTCAGAATTAGTTTCTGGTTAAAAAATTATGAATGAATGCCAATATTGTGTAATGTAAAGTAGTTTTATAGAATCTGAGCAGAGTCAGAGGTGAGCTGTGTGCTCAAGCTGCATAAACTTCATAAACTGAGTTACATCAAAGTAAACTTAGGTCAGGAAGGGATTATTTTTAATTGATAAAAACTTGTAAATATTACTTATAGAGATGAGCTTTTCAGGGTTAAACAAAAGACCAGAGAAGGATTTAAAGGATGATCTAAAAATATCATAACCTGTGTAAGTCGACGTCACAATGAAAACTAAAATGCTCGTAATAAATTGCCACTTGTGGTGCTTGTTTGAACCATTAGTCAAAGTTTAAAAAATGTGTCCAACAAAAATATTTAAATTTAGGGAAAATTATGATGATAAACAGCCCTAAAAATGTTTCAAAATGAGACCACGCAGTCCAAAAAAAAAAAAAAAACGGTATACAAAAACATGAGAAAATCATAAAACAACATTGTATTCCTTGTGAAACATCGTGATGAAACCATGGTGTGATTAAATCATAGTATGCTCAGTGGCCCTGAGAGTCCATACACTCAGGTAGTGTATGCACATTCATTTTAATGTCCTTAAATAGGATATATATATGATTTGTCTATACTGTGATTTGAAATTCATCTGTTTCCCTCAACTCTGCACCCTGAAGACTCTCTGAGCTGAAAAGTGTCGTGTTTGTTCTTGTATTTATTGGGGTTTCCTGAATTTTTCAGCCCCTGACCCCCTAAATATCCCATAGCCAGAGGGTCTTGACTCCCACTGGGCCCAGAGATGGTTAAAGCAAACCTATGTTGCAGCTATATATACATCCTAATAGGCATGTTTGAGAACAGGAATAACATAAAAGGACACAGCAACTTATCAAACATAATATATGTTATAGAGCAATTTAATACAGGCTAGTTGCAAAACACATTACATAAAGTACTCTAAATGCATAAGCTGTAGTACTGAGTGAACACACAGTATGCAGGAGAAGCAGCCTCACAGCTTTTTAAAAAAAAATCTCTTCTTCCAATTTGGGCAAAAATATGCTATTTTTAATCAGTTTATGTTTGTTTTCTAAAAATCAACCCCCCTCAGAGTCTAAGCTGGAGGTTCCAGCCACTGTTTTGGGAACTACCGTCTTTCAATATTTAAAATCAGAGTGTCTGAGGTACTTTCAGGGCTGCTAACCAATACTGAGGATTGAATTTAATAAGGAGCGGGCCAGTCGTCATTTTTTCCATCTCAAAGTAGTTTCATGTTGAACTGACAGCAGACACACTGTCACAAATACAAACATGTTTCCATAGAAGCACGTGAAACACTGTGAGTGTAAATGGCTGCTTGTAAATATCAGGGAGTGGAATTGCATCTGCTTATCATGTGTGTGTGTGTGTGTGTGGGTGTGTGTGTGCAGTGTATTTCAGTGCAGCGTGTGATGATGATCCGAGCAATAACTCCAGAATTAGATGCCCACCAGACAAAATATGACACTTTATTTTCTAACATTGAAATAACTCCTTTGAATTGAAGTTTCTATGCTAAAACTGTGACACTTTCTTTATTTATTTGCTCTTTCAGAATGATTACTGTGTTGGATTATAAAGCGTCTTTCCTTCCTTTAACTCCTGTTTTGCATTCCTCCAGCCCTGTGTGTTGTATTGCCTCACCTCTGAGGTGTCTCCCTGCCTTTGTGTGTAAGTGTGTGTGTTGTCCTTTGCTGGCGGTGGTGGTGTGTGTCTCAACAGCACTCTGATGTTTCTGTTTTAGAGTTCCACTTAGAGAGGACTCCCCTTCTGACTTCACCCCACCCCCCTGAGCTCACAGGTCAGTCAGTCCCTCCTCTGGACTTTACAAGCAGCATGATGTCAGTCTGCTACACGCCACGTTAGCACCAACACCTCATCACTCTTTGGTTTGCATGTTTGTGTTTGTCGGTCCTCCTCGGGTTCTGTCTGCAGGCAGGACTGCTGACAGTAATGGGGAAGGGTTGTATTCGTTTTTTTTATATGATAAAATGATGTATAGTGTGATTACCTGCAATGCTCTAATTGGCAGTTTTTATGTTATCTTCCTCATGTCTCTTGAAATGTTCATAAAGTTTCTGCGGTCACTGGAGCGAGGCCTTAAGTTACGCTACAGCTGCCTGTCATATGCTTCCAAACCGGGATGTTTAACCTGAATCTTCTCTTCTTGCGCCATTTAGCCATTCCTCTCACAGCGTACGGACCAATGGCAGCAGCAGCGGCAGCGGCAGCAGTAGTCAGAGGTATAAACTTCTGAAATGACTGGCCAAACAACAGAAATCCTAAATAATTTCATTATTAATACGTCTTGATGACCACCAAGTACAACTGAGACTGACATTTTACTCAGAATTGCAAATATCTGCGTGGACTAACGTGGGGAATCATTGCGGTCCCATGAACCGTGGTGATAGTGTGGCTAAAAATGAGCTACATTTCAATAAAAGATAGATTAGAGAAATTACTTTAAATCCTTACAGGTTAGAAAATTTACATTTTAATATTTAAGTCCTCTTCATTATCCTAGTCAGTGCTCTCTTACCTGTAACACTAAAGTAGATATGATGTAGACTGAATGACATTTCCTTGGTTTATTTAACTGATATTAATAATTTTGATAACTGTGTATTCGGCAGCCATTTGACCCTCTGAACCCTAAATAGTTTCTGGGTGTTTTTTTTTTTTTTTTTTTGGTCCTGTCACATTTTTACTCACTGTGGATTTATTTTTCACTGCAATACAAAGTCCTGTCCCTCTATGGAAACAGCACAAGCATGGCTAGAAGGAGAGAGAACTCATAAAATGTCTTCCGTCCAGTATGACAGGGTTATGATACAAGAATGTATATATAATGCCGTTGATTATTTATTTT
>NW_007578988.1:0-13928 GCF_000690725.1 Stegastes partitus
GGACTTCCTGTTGGGTTTAGGGCTTGTTGCTGATTGACTTTTTTGTGCGTCCTGACCTGCTACACATCTCCAGCGAATCTTGTAGCTGTAGGTGAAACAACCTTCTGACAAGAGTCAGCTGAATTCAAAAAACACTGTGAAAATGGACAAAATGGCCATTGATCGAAATTGGACGGGCCACCATTTCCAAACCGGGCCTTTGAAGAACTTTTAGTCACCGTGTCATGTAGTTTGTGCCTGCCAAATGTCAGGTGTGTACGACGAACCCCCTAGGAGGAGTTCCATTTAGAAAATGGCCAAAAATGGCCATTTTTCAGCAAAAATGAAATGAATGGCATGCTCGCCGTTTTTCCAACATGGCGGATTTCCTGTCAAGTTTACAGAAACATGCTAATGGACTTTTTTGTGCGTCACAAGTTGTTACATATGTGTAGCAAATGTAGTAGTTGTAAATCAAACATAGCCCCAATGGGAATCTGTTGAAATATTGTAGGGTTGAGCGTGTTGCATTTTACAACTTGGCCCAGCCTGACTTTTTTATTCATCCTGACCTGCTCTATATGCCTACAAAATTGCGTAGCTCTAGGCCAAATGTGCTTTTGACAATTTAGAAGGTGGCGCTGTGGAGCAATTTTTCTATTGAGGTGTGTATTGTTCTTCCAAATTATAACATTTTTCACCGGGTCTGATGTACATGGCAATTTTGGTGAGTTTTCGAGCATGTTTAGGCCCTCAAAAACGCGTGTCTTTGGCACCAATAATAATAATAATCCGAGCAGTTCCAATAGGGTCTTCGCACCCTTTTGGGTGCTCGGACCCTAATAATAATAATAATCACAACGGTTCCAATAGGGTCCTTGCACTGGTGTGCTCGGACTCTAATCAATAGTCCACTGAGAAAAGATAAAAACCACTACAAAAGGCCAAAGGTAGTGGAGTTTATGACCAGTTTATCACAGTTCAAACCATTCATAGGAAGCATGTGTTCCTGCTAAACATGAGCTATTGTCATATCTAAGAATTCAGCAGGCTAACAGTTCACTGTGCCGGATACATCTGACAGCTCCAACCACTACAACAGATTAAACCAGTCAGTCTGTACCTGGGCCGGTCTCACATGTGATGGGGAACTGCTGCAGCGACGGCACCGGTCCTGCTCCGTAAAACTGGGTCTCGTGAACCCACCAGTAGGGTCTTTCCCCAAAAAGGACCCTGAAGAACCAAGAAAAAAAAAACAAATAGTTGTTCTTTATTTCTTTTCCCTCTTCTTGTGTTTCTAGTGTCGCATTTGATCAAGATTTACCATTTGAGCACCAAGTTGAGCCAGTCTCCCACCACGGCCACCCAGATGAGCCGGAGCCCAAAGTTCCTCCGCAAGTAGAACCAGATCGGGAACCAGCAGAAGAACGTGGTGTGCAGATCTGCCACCGTGGACGCCAGGTTGAATAAACCTTCGTACCTGCCGTATGTCCTCTGCAGGTGGACGGCCAGCTCGACCCCCCAGCTGTGGAGAAGATCCATGATGGCAGACCCCCGTTTGAAGACGATGCACCGAATCTGGGTTCTGTTTCGTCGGTTTGGCTGCTGCCTTTCAAACTGCTCTGCTCCTCTGTGATTCCCATTGGACTTTACTCAAGGCTAGCAAACTGTTGTTTGCCTTTGGGACAGTGCAGACAGGTTCCCTAACCTTTACACCCCTGAGGGCCCCTCTGAAATCCATCATTGCAGAATGCAGACCTCATATTTCTAGGAAACCCTTTTTTTCCTCTTTTACCTCAGATCAGTGAAGCTTCTGTTCCAACTCCAAGCCAGCTGCTTGTGAAATCCATCGATTCTGGCTCATAATTTATCCTTTTGCGTCATCGTTTTGCTGCTTGTGCTTGGGATACCCAGTGTGAGACCCATTTTAGTGAACTATTTGTAAAATGTGAGCTCATGTGTCCCCATGAACTACATCTATATGTCACAACAGAGCTGTAACTCACCTGCCAATCTGCTTTTTTTATCACCAATTATCTCCTCCAGCCTATCGTATAATCACTGAACTTCTTATGTAACCCACTGAAGGGTTACTCCATCGTCTCACTGGTGGGATGTTTTCACCAAATCATCAGAAAAATAATTACATAACTGACAAATTATTACTCAAGTGGAGGACGAAGAAGAACTGTGAGAAGAGTTAGCTTCACGGTGAGGCTGAAGCTAAGCCTAGCAGAGAGCCTTTCTCTCTGTTAACTGATGTGAAAGATAACCAGTACAGTAATTCAGTGACAAAGCTGCCGGCTGACGTTTCAGTTGTCCCGCTATCTTTTCAACCTGTTTGTGTGACTAAAACCTCCCCAAACTCCCCCGAGTGCCAGGGTTTTATGTCAGGTCCAAAGATCAGTGTGAGCATGCGTTCGGGTTGTGGGTCCCTCTGGTATAAAACCAACCAGCTGTGTCACTGACAACAACAGTCCTGTTTCGTCGTTTCGCGCATCACCAGACTGAGATTCCTTCCCTTCGCGACGATGTTTGACTCAATCATGGACGCTCTGCAGGGCTTCGGGGTGAGCAGCACCCACTACCTGCAGACTAACTACAAAGACGCCCAGGGCTTGTTTCTGTGGGTGTCCTGGGCGGCCGACCTCAGGAACACCTTCTTCATCTTCTTCCCGCTGTGGTTTCACCTTCGGGCTTCGGTGGGCATCAAGCTGATCTGGGTGGCGGTGATCGGAGACTGGCTCAACCTGGTGTTCAAATGGTGGGTCCAGTTTAACCCTAAACCCTATTCAGGACTTGCATGTTGCCATACCGTGGGATCCATTGGACCCCAAGAAAGAATATATGCAAAACATGTGTTGGTATTCCTTATAGACGTTTATACTACGTTAAAAACATTTTCTGATGAGTTGATGTATTTTTGGTTGCATGACAAACGTCTCTCTATTCATTTAAACCAAATGACCCGGGCTCCACAAGTCCTGAACAGGGTTAAACCAAGCAAAATGACGCTAAACGGTTCTAAACGCTAACCGGGCGCGTGTCTTCTGCAGGATTCTGTTTGGAGAGAGGCCGTACTGGTGGGTTCATGAGGCGTCTTATTACACAAACAGCGTCGCTCCCCACATCGAGCAGTATCCCATGACCTGTGAGACCGGACCAGGTGAGAAACAGCACTTGTACACGAGTCCACGAGTTTCTACTGGAGTGCTACCAGGCTGCAGGTTTGCAGCGCAGTGATGTGACTGAACGCAGGTTAAGTTCAGGGTTTAGATTTGGACACAGATGCATTAAAATCAGGCAAGAAAGCAGGAAAAATCTCAAGAACCTGATGATGCCAGTTGATCATTTATTTAAGTGTCGCGCTTCATATTGCAAAGTAAACCGACAGTCGGTTTCCTCACAGTGAACCAGAACATGTTGTGTCTGGAATCAGTGGTGGAGAAAGAACTCTGAACTTTAACTGAAATGCTGAGTTCTGTTCTGTACATTTGTTAATATTGATGCTGCATTTAGTTTAGTTTTCAGCTCGATTTAATTAGATTATATTGAGTTGGTTCGGTTGCACAGATTTCTTACTTTTTTCTTCGAAACGTTGAACATTTTTGCTGTTTTAGATGTTTGTTAGTTTTCTTAAACTGTTGTTGTGTTGTATTTACATTGAATGCGGTTTTACATATAAAATGTTAATTTGAGTCTCAAATAATTGTATTTGAGTAAAAAACAGCAACTTTTATTTGATGGAATTACACAGAAACACTCAAAGTGCAAGTAGCTGAGATAAGATAAGAATCCTTTATTTCAAAGTAGCTCAAACTGTACTGCTTTTAGTTTCATAATTTGTCCAGTTAGAGATAGTTTTAATGGTCCTTTATTAAGGTAGTTTCCTTGATTTTTCTGAAATATTGGAAAGCTTTATGGTTATAATGATAAAGGTTTCCTAAAACTGTCACCTCAGAAACCTGTGAGTCCAGCCACAAGATGTTTTTGAGGCTTTGTGTTGAGCTTATTGTTAAAGTAAAATCTTAATCTGAGCTGTCAAACTGCTGTGTTTGAGTGAATAGAACCATTTTTATTTAGTACCAATCAAAGGAAACACTCAAGCAAAGTGCAAGTCGCTCAAAACTGTGCTGAAGTCGATGTTCACTCACTTCTTAGCTTTAAAACAACCAACAGGACGAGTAAATAATTACAAATCAAGACCACAGCAATTCAGATTTACAGTCATTTTAAATCAAAAATGTACAGAATAAAATGTCTAAGAAACAGAAGTACGGATATTGAGGTCATGAGCACAGAACCAGACAGCAGGACCGTCCTGATGGTTTCAGACGACTATTTCAAACATAACCTCCGTCTGAGTGACTCGGATCCTGACGTCTGCTCTCTGTCTCCCAGGAAGCCCCTCTGGCCACGCCATGGGCGCTGCAGGCGTCTACTACACCCTGGTCACCTCCATCCTCACCATCGTGACCAGCAAGAAGAAGTTCGGAGCCAAGAAGGCCTCCAGCCGAGACCGGTGAGTCCCGCAAGAAAAAAAAAAAAACACAACACCACCGTGCTGACGTCAGCGTTGTTTTTCTTCCACCCGGAGCTTATCATCGGGGACACACTATCTGCTCTGAGGTTGATCATTGACTCCTGAGAAATATGGAAAGTGGGAGTCACACGCAGGTTGTTTTGACTGAAGTTCTCCTGATAAACGCAGAGCATGTGTGTTTGCGTGTCCTGAATCTGGCCGCTCGGGCTTAAAAGGCGCGTTGTCTTTGAAAATCGGCCAAATGACACCTTTTATCTGAGCCACAAACAGAAAGAGTCGGCTGATCTTCATCCTTGAACTACTCATCTGTGATGGCGCTGTTGTGTTTATTACAGTCGCTTTATTCTGAATGGCTCATTCTTGCAACCGTGAAGCCGTCAGTGACTCGGCTGTGACTCGGCTGTGACGTGGTGAAAGCACAGGGACTTCTCAGATGAACTGCAGGATGTGTTCACAGAGAGGAAATAACAGTCAAATAAAATAAATGCAGCACAAAACCAGCACACAGAGGACGACAGGCTCAGCACAGCGACACCATCATGTGCATGGTGTGTAGAGTTTGTAAGAAGAGGTCCTGATGTTCTCCCGTCTTGGTGACGTCTGCAGGCATCTGGAATATGTTTCACCTGCTGATTCCAGTTTTTCTTCAGTTTTTGCACCACAAATCATTTCGCCGTGTTTGCTGTGTTTCCATAAGAGGTTCAGGACTTTATGTTGCAGTGAAAAACGAGCCCACAGTGAGGACAACATGTGCAGAAGCTGCTTTGAGTTCAGAGGATTCATTGTTATAATGCTTAGAAAGCTTTGTGGGGATCTAAATGTTGAGACGTTTACCGGAACAGAACAATCTGAGTTTAGTTTGTGTTTCCAGGTACCTGAAGGCCGTTCTGTGGACGCTGTTCTGGGGGGTCCAGGTCTGCGTCTGTCTGTCCAGAGTCTTCATCGCCGCCCACTTCCCTCATCAGGTCGTCGCTGGTGTGATCACAGGTCAGTGTGGACGCTTTTATTTATCACTTCAGTGACAACGGCTGGTTATCAAGCCTAGAGTGGTTCAATACTCGTTATTATCTGTAATTTAACAAAACTGGGAAATAAGTGAACTCCAAGTGAGCTCTGCACAAGAAGTCCAACATGCCTGGACGGTGTGTTTGTGCTAAAATGACAAATCCAAGATTATTTATACGGTGAATGCACCTTTTTAATGTAAATACTGGAGTTGGAGCCCTCCAGTCTCATCTAACCTACGAATGCAGCAGATTAAACGTGTCGTGCTCTCCTCAGGTATGATCGTGGCCGAGGCCTTCAACAGGACTCAGTGGATCTACAGCGCCAGCATGAAGAAGTACTTCTACACCGTGCTCTTCCTCACCTCCTTCGCCGTGGGCTTCTACCTGCTGCTCAAGGCTGTGGGCGTCGACCTGCTGTGGACCCTGGAGAAGGCCCAGAAGTGGTGCGTCCGGCCCGAGTGGGTCCACCTGGACACGACGCCCTTCGCCAGCCTGCTGAGGAACATGGGCACGCTGTTCGGCCTCGGCCTCGGCCTCCACTCGCCGCTCTACACCGAGACCAAGAGGAGCGGCGGCAGCGCAGTGAAGGCCGGCTGCGTCATCAGCTCCCTGGTGCTGCTGCACCTCTTCGACTCCTTCAAGCCGCCGACGCACACCGCCGCCCTCTTCTACCTGCTGTCCTTCTGCAAGAGCGCCACGGTGCCGCTGGTCACCGTCAGCATCATCCCGTACTGCCTGAACAGCGCTCTGGGCCGGCAGGCCAAGAAGGCCGTCTGAGCGGCAGCCTCATGACCCCAAAGACTCAAAGACTGGTGCTGATCTTCAGCAGATCAGATGAAGCCGCATGTGGTGGCGTTTGGACACTGAACTCTAAAAACGCTTTCCAGGACGGCCGGCGGCACTTACCAAGAACTAGAGTCCTGGAACAGAAAGTAGAGCTTCACATGTTATTTCAACAATGTCTTCTTGTTTTTTAATGTTATAGAAAGTATTTTTAAAAATGTTTGGAATATTTTTGAATAAAAATCTGAAAAACACACAGAATGGTCGTTATTCAAGAGGAAAACGTGTTCACAGTTTCAAAAAATAACATTTTTTCTGTACTTTTAACACATTTTCTAACTATAATTAATGTGCAAAAAGTAACTATAGTGTGAAATCAATAATAATCGGCGCTTGTTGATAAATACTTGCCTGAATACATGTCAGTTAGCCTGGCAAGCTTGTGGCGCCCCCCGTGGATGTCGGCGCTCTTAGCATTTGCCTATACTGCCTATGCCGAGGGCCGGCTCTGGGGGAAACCAATACATTACAAAAAAAAGCAAACAACTGTATCATGAAAAGAGATGGCAAGTGGAATCATTAACTCCGCTACACTAGCGTAGGGGGCGCTGTTCTCTGGCAGGACGAGCAGAAAATCGTCCATCTGTCTGTTACTTCTCAAAAAAGTTCAATAAACACCAGTTAGCTATAGTACTATGGAGAAGGAAACCAAACCGTGATTTTTGTGACATTACACCCCTCATATTCAGTGATCCGATAAAATAACAGTTTTTATTATTTATTCATTAAATTGATCTAAATGTCTGAGTGGCTCCGTTAAGTCTTTGTCAGAAAACCAAGGTGTGGTTTTATAGTTGAGTTTTTATTGTTTATAGCCGTCAGTGATTGTAGTTTTATGAGCTGTTTGTTTGCTGCACAACGGCTGATAAAAAAAAAAAAAAAAAATACGTGAATGAACTGTCTTCAACCAAGTCTCTACTTTCCTCTGTGACACCAACCTGTTGACCCGCATCAGTCTGGTTTTAAACAGGGTCCCTCTGCTGAGACTGCACTCTGCTGGAGCTGCTGGACAGTCTTCGGCTCTACTGCTGTTGGATCTTTGACATGGTGAAGCACAACATCCTCCTCTCCACACTCACTGAGCTTGACATCTCACGATCTGCCCTCCACTGCTTTGTGTCCTACCTCTACTTCACAGTATCCTGCAGGGGAGAAGTGTCCATATTGCACAATCTATCTACAGGGGTTCCTCAAGGGTCAGTGCTTGGTCCCCTTCTCTTGTCAATATACACAACCTCGACCTGCTGGCGATACCCAGCTCTTCCTGTCGTTCCCCCCAGACGACCACATGGTCTCTGATCTCATCATAACTTGCAGACATCTTGGCATGGATGAAAAAACGCCACCTTCAACTCAACCTCTCTAAGACTGACCTCCTTGTCATCCCAGAAATCAACATCCAGCTTGATTCAACCCAACTCAAACCCAGAAACTTGGGTGTCATGATAGATGACCAACTAACCTTGAAGGTTCATGTGGCCTCTGTTGCTCAGTTGCGTCGATTCATCCTGTACAACATCAGGAAGGTCAGACCTTTCCTGTCTGAACATGCAGCACAACTCCTGGTCCAAGCTCTCATTATGTGGTAAATGGTCTGCACTATGCAGAGCTTTTATCCAAAGTGCTTTACCATGTGTTTCTCATTTACACATTCATACACATTCATACACCAATGGCACCAGAGCTGCCATGCAAGGTCCTGCCTGCCATTGGGAGCAACTTCGGGTTCAGCGTCTTGCCCAAGGACACTTCGACTGTGGAGGGGCGGGGGATCAAACTGCCAACCTTGCGATTGGAGGACAACCTGCTCTACCACCTTAGAGCCACAGCTGCATTGCAACATCACACAGTGACCACTGCAGCTCCTTACCGGCAGGCCTCCTGCATCCACGGTCAGACCTCTGCAGATGGTCCAGAATGCAGCAGCACGTCTGGTGTTCAACCAGCCAAAGGCAGCACATCTCACCCCGCTGTTCACATCGCTTCACTGGCTTCCAGTTGCTGCCCGCATCAAATTCAAAACACTGACACTTGCTTACAAAACCACAGAGACAGCAGCTCCCTCCGACCTGAACCTTTTCAGTCAGGTCTACACTCCCTCTCGACCAACAGAAACCGCCTGATCCAACCACCGGAACAGGGCCGAGGTCGACAGCTGGACTCTTCTCCTCTGTGGTTCCCAAACTCTGTTCAATCTACTGACTCGGTCTCAGTCTTTAAGAAAAGACTGAAGACCAGCTCTTCACTGAACACCTTTGTACCTGACAGACTGAAAACAAACAAACAAACAAACACACACACAAAAAAGAAAATCCTATGACCTCCCTACAGCCTGCTGTTGGCATCAACGCCCTGTCACACTTTGTTCTATGTTCTTATCCAGGTTGCTTTCTCCTGACTAGATCCTGGCTTGTGTTGTATCTGCTCTCAGATGGACGTCGCTTTGGATAAAAGCTGCTGAATGAAATTGTAGTTTTTGTAATCAGTTTATTTGTTGCTTTAAAACCTCGATGAATGAAACACAAACTTGACCTAAATAATCCCACATCAGCAGGAAGCATTCAGTTCACTTCCCTTCGACCTTTGACTTTGTGGATCGTTTAAAGTTTTGTGTTTGTTTCCTCGTCAGCCTCGACCTCTTCCAGAAACCTCACGTCCCACTTCGGGTTCGTGTGAATCATTAACTCGGGTTTCAGCAGCGACGACACAGATCCTCGCGTCACCTCGAGTCCCAACGTACAGCCGGACATTCAATATTTGTGTTTTGCAAAACACACACACGTTAAAGATGAAATGTAACATTTGTCACAATAAAAGCGACAAAAAAACTTAACCTCACGGTCATTTTAATGCAATTAAACAGAAAGAGGTGCAGATTTAGAGACAACCGTTCATGAGAAGTTGTTTTTCCACAGTAAAGATTGTTTGTTTAGTTGTGCAGCTTTTCAGTCTTTCTCAGTTTGGAGCAAGTATTTATAATTTGTGTTGTGGTTTAGTTTTAACTTCACGTCTGCTCAGTTTAAGTATTTAGTTAATTTTCTCTTCTTTAATTTTCCTTCTTTTTTCTTATTTCTAATAATGATATTAACATTAATGATATTAACATTATTTTTTATTTCTTTTTAAATAATAAAAATTTATTTTTCAAATTATTTTAACTGTTAATTTATCATTATTTTTAACGCTTTGGTTGTGGCTAATTTCGTGTTTTTATTTTAATGTTTGCTTTCTGCAGTGCCTCAGACTAAAAAAGAAAAAGCTTTATAAATATATTTCTTCTAATTATTATTATTTCGAGTCATTGCATTTAAATGGGACACACACCACAATATAACCACTTGTAATATAAAATAATATAAAATAACACAGGATTTTATTATTTGGTCCAAGAAACTTTTGTGCCACACATTGCTCAGGAAAAATAAAAATATTAAAGTCAGATATCGCGCACAAAATAAAGGCTGAACATGAAAATGAAATACAGCGCATGAAAATATTGCACAAGAAAACGCAGCTTGAACTGTTTTACGTCAACAAAAGCTGGAGAATTAAATTCTAAACTGCGTTTATAGCGCCACCATGAGGCGTCAGGATTTATGACCAAACAACCTACAGAAGTGTTTATTTACTCTGGAGCAGAAGCAAACAGTCTGTAGTTTTTACTTCTCTGTCTTTACAGTAAAACAAAAATAAATACAATTATTTTACAGCTTTAGTGACGAAATCTAGATTTTTGTACATGAAACACATCAAGTGCTCATAAAATACAACTTTTTAAATCAAGCCGCTCTACAGTTTGTAGAAGTTGAGCTAAAATGTTTTCTCATTTCATTCATGAGTGCATTGACAGAAAATCAACTGCAGCTATTTAAAAAAAATTCTAAAAGAAATGCCCCCAAATGTCAGGAGGTTCCTCCTGGTTCTCTCATGTGAAGACGTGTTCCTTTTGAAATTATTTTAATGGTTTGAACTTATTGACAATAACTTTGCTGGTTTTAACAAAAACAAGCTTCGTGCTGCGACGACGTTCTCACTCGTCTGAGAGTTTAAATGAATTCAGTAATTAATCCGCTGTTATGTGACTATTCACTCGAAATCTTAACAAAGCAGAAAAAAATTAACGTAATGAGTGAAAATGCTGCTTTACACATGAAGACACGAGAATAATATGTTTTATTTATAAGGCGTTTTTCCAAAGATGCTGCACAGTGTCATACTTTTATAGATCAGTGCTCTAAATAGTTTTTTGTTTTTTTTTAGCTTAGCTCTAAATTAAACAACTGAAGAGAAGCTGAAACATCTCGTCAACACACCAATCAGCTGATGGACAGAAAGCAAATATTCTGATCATCGTTTAAGTCGTTTTTATTGATGAAATATCACAAATTTCATGACTTCAGGTTCTTAAATGTGAAAATGTATCGAGTGTTTACTAAAATAATGAAAGTCACAGTTTAGCTCAAATGAAAGTTAAACTATCATCCAACTGATGGTGTGAACTAAATGTTTAAATCTAAACTGGACCTTTTTCTAACCCAAACACTTTCCTCAGAGTCAGAATAAACCACCTGCGTCCTGCATTTATATTTGAAGTGAGAAACCAGACGGACTCGTTCAGTTTAAACACAATTTATTTTTCTGCTTAAATAATTACTTGGATCATCCAGTGTAGGCTATGTTGGTTCGTCATACATGTTGGTACCAGATTTATCATCGACAACGGATGCTCGGGTGGATTTGTATGAAAAAAAGAAGACAAAAAAAAAAAGAAGAAGAAGAAATACACGGGAACAGAAAATCACATTTCTAACAACGTGTAAAATCGACGGTTGTGATTCGAGTCGTTGGTACAAAGAAGTTTTTTTTGTTTTTTTAATGAGGGGCTAAAAATGGGATTCTCTGTTCTGGTGTAAAGAGTCATCAAAAATAACAACAGTCCCCTTTTGTTTTTTAAAACCACAGTCGACCTAAAAGCCTGAACTTCTAGTATGCATGATGGTTCACGGGTTTTATTGGATGCTAATCGAACACGCACACACACACACACACACACACACACACACACACACACGGAGGGCTGCTAGCGGCTCGAGCTAACGAAATGTGGCCGGTTACATTCGGGGACGCCGTTCTTTGCCACACTTGGCTTCGGAGTGCGTTTCCATCGGTAGAAACTAAAAAAAAACCCAAAACAGATTAATGAGTGCTCACACAGACAGAATCAAACCCTGGCTAACTCGTGTTACAGTGCTTCCAATTAAAACAAAGCGTTTCAAAACAAAGTGACGTCACATGCAGCAGGACGCCGGCACAGCGTCCCGCAGAACCGAGCTGTTAAAGAAACTTTTAAAATCAAGCAGTGTGTCTTGTTTTTTTTTTTTTCCATTCTCTCCTTCTCGTTTTCTTTTTTTGTTTAATCGCTTAGGAAGAGCAAGTCAAGGTCAAGGCTTCTCAAACAGTGTCGACCTTTCTGCAAAGCTTCATCAATCAGTGCATAAACAATCTGTGAAGCTACTGATTTTCTTTTTGTTTTTTTTAAAGATTTTTATACAGTGTCATTTATATACAAGGAAAAAAAAATCACCCCATTTACTATATTTCATTTTTTTTTTCTTCTCTTTTTAAAAAAAGAACCACATGGTACAACCCCGATACTGTGGGTCCAGGAGGAAAAAAAATAGACCGATATAAGGCGAGTGTCTGAGAGTGAAAGTCCGATCCGTCAGCGGTTTGCTTCTCCTCGTTTGTGCCGTCTTTGGTCGCAGACTCGCCGGAGACGCAAACAAAAAGCTCCAGCTCACGTCCATGCGTGTCCCCCTTTTTCGGCGTCGTTTCCGAAACAGTGAAGTGAGTTTGGTGACATGCTCATGCGAAATCAAAGAAAAGTAACGTTTGTCTTGCTTGAAAACCATGCGTTTGTTAAAGTGAAAGCTTCAGACGCGTGTTTGGCTGATTGACATGGCTTCCTCTGCTTCGTGGGCTCCGGTCTGGTTTTCCTCCCGGCGTGGATGGTTCGGGTCGCAGGTGGACGTCCGCCGACCTGCAGGGCGGAGCAGGGCAGAGCCGGGTTAAGTGGATATATGGTAGTGTGCAGTGTCCAGAGTATAAATGAACCTTGTCTGCAAGAAACTCTTCTGAAATGTGAAGATCTGATGCTTTCCTCTGTTTTTATATCGTGTCATTCGACTGTCTTTTTGGTTTTATTATTGCTAGTTTGAAAAACAAGCGATTAACAGATTTAAAAACGTCTTGTTCTGTCGTTTGGTTTGGCTGGTTTGGGTTTTCTACCTGGTTGTCGGTTGAACTTCATGTGTAGAGACTACATACAACAAATTCAATTTCTCAGATTCTGAGGCTGAATTTTCACAAATGATTCTTTTCTTTTTTAGAACAATTTCTGCTCAACCATCTCTGAAATTATGATAGCATTACCGTAACGTCCGGACTATGAGCCGCTACTTTTTTCACACACTTTGAACACTGCGGCTAATTTATGTGTTTTTACAAGTTTTACGAATTTGCCTCGAGACCAAAGTGACGTTGAGAGAGACAACGACAGAGAGACTGAGGAAGTGATGAAGTGATTCTGAGGCTGTTTGACACTGAAGAAGACAACTTTAGTGGTTTTAGTGCAGGAGGAAGATGAAGATAGCGATCAATGACTTTTCCTGGTAGGCTGCTGTAGTTTTTATTTTCTTAACCAGCCGTGTTACAGGAACTGTTCAGACAAAAGCATTTATGTATTTGTGTTTGTTACCGGGACGGATTTAATTAAAGGTTAAAAAGATCTTTGTGTGTAAATATCTCATGTTACAACGTGGACACCTGCAGCTTGTAGACGAGTGCGGCCTGTATATGAACAAAACTAGTTTTCGTTTTAAGCTCAATAGTCCGAAATTTATGGTACATATTTGAAATTGATATAACAAAAATTTTACAAGATCATTTAACAACAACAACAAAAAAGCCTGTCACCCCACTTTTAGCACGTTTACACACTTTTAATTTGAGACTACGTTGGATTGATGATATCTCAGGAACTATTTAAAATAAAAGCCTGAAGTGGTCAATGTTTAACGTTATTTCTCATCATGATTATTTCTGAACCTGTAAAATCAGACAAGTAGATCCAATCATCTTGTGGGGCTACAAGGTTTATAGCACAGGTTGAAAAACATGTTTAAATGTGCAGAAACATTTTTTTTTTAAACTCTGGAAAAATCTGTCAATTTTAAATAAAAAAATAAATAATTACAAGTAGTTAACAATAGATTAGAGAGTCAACATGTTTTGGTACAAGATTGATACCGATTTCTTGGTAAAAATGAACCTACATCCAGACGGTTATTAGCTTAGCTTAGCTTAGCATATCATAAATAATTTTTTACTATTTTTACTTTTTTTTTTAACAGAAAAGAACAAAACAAATTCTAACATGTGTGTTTTAGAAGCTGCTGTTAGGCCTATTTGATCAGGCTAACAGTTTCCCTCCATTTCCAGCCTTTATGCTAAGCTACGCTAACCACCAGCTAGCTGCAGCTTCATTTTTGGCACAC
>NW_007578988.1:15168-16159 GCF_000690725.1 Stegastes partitus
TTTGTCTTTTCCTACTTGTGTCGTGCTTAATATCAGTCATGAAAGCCATCAGCTTGACATCTGATTGCAGCATTAAGGTAGGGTTATACTTCCTGCATCTGTGAGCATGCAGGGTTTTGCTGGTGTTGGAAGGATGTATATTTCACCATCAGACGGTGGACAGAGGCTTTGTGTGGACGTCCACGTACCGTCACACATACACCAAAGAGATTCGACGATCAAGTTTCTTTACTCCTGATCCGAGTCTTTTAATTTTTGGCATCTGCTGATACTATTTTCCCAGATAATTTGCATTTAATGCGTAGTACACTAGCTGTAGTACCTGGCTGTGCCACCAGGTGGAGCCTCTTACTGTTGACTTTTAGTAGCGACCAAAGGAGGAGGTCCCTACAGAGAGTGGGAGTTTAGCCAGTAAAGAAACACCGTGATAGAGACCTGAAACAAGACTACATCCGAGGTGAACATCTAAACGGCTAGTTTAGCTGCGTTTTATTCCGTTTTAGCGTTCCAACAACTGTAAGGAAAGAATGAGGCGCAGGTTGGTGCCAAAAATTCCTTCTATCAGCCCGACATCCCTGGAAGACACTGTAAGGTAAACATCCACCGATTAAAGAATCCTGAGTAGAAGTCTTTGGGGGAATTCTGCAACACTGAAGATAGCAGCGTGTAGAACATATCCCATCTCTCCCTGTCAATCATCTGCTTTTGAAACATCCAGCCAATCGTGTTGTCGCACTGACACGACCACGTTTTGTCGTGAAAGTAGAAGTATACCTACCTAGAAGCTCATTTAGGTGTAAAGTCACCAAACTTTTTAATTAGTTTTTATTAGATTTGATTGTGGACAAATAGTTTTTATGTCAGTTATGGCTCCATTCCCATACATTTAGATAGAGACCTGGTCTTGCTAGCTTGAAATAACGACCCAAGGGTGGTGCCAAGGTGACTGTGGAGCGCCTAGACTTGTCCATGAGGCCTTTGACTGCACTAC